>NC_045445.1:46978614-47010781 GCF_002776525.5 Piliocolobus tephrosceles | reverse complement strand
AAATGAAGAGTTAACGGGTGCAGCACACCAACATGGCACATGTATACATATGTAACAAACCTGCACGTTGTGCACATGTACCCTAGAACTTAAAGTATAATAAAAAAAGAGAAATGTTCATCAACTGATGAATGGATAAACAAAATATGGTATGACTGTACAATGAAATGATACACAGCAATAAAAAGGAATTAAGTACTGATACATATTACAACATAGATGAACCTTGAAAATATGCTAAATGAAAGAAACCAGACACAAAAGGCCACATATAATATGATTCAATCTATGTAAACTCTCCAGAAAAGGCAAATCTATAAAGACAGAAAGTAGATTAGTGGTTGCATGGGGTTTGGGATAGAAATGGGGAATAACTGCAAATGGCCAAGAGAAAATTTTGGCGGTAACAAATGTGTTCTAACACTGGATTGTTTGATGTCTGTACAACTCTATAGGCCTAACTAAATGGCTATTGGTTAAGGTGGTATATTTGTGTATTTAAAAATATTTTAAAACAATTATTTGTTATTCTCAAAAGATTTTGGGGAAGCTGCTTCCAGCCAGTGTCATTCTGTTTTGGAGACAGATGTTTTCTTCAACTTAGCCTTTTGCAAATACTTTAGGTGAAGATTCAAAAAAGATTATGAAAAGAGATTTAGTCATTAAACCCAAACACAGATTTCTAGAAACTGTAATTAATGCTTTAAAAAAATTTTAAGTTATACATATAAAAATTATTAGATGAGATTAAATTCATTGTCAAAGAACACAATGTACTTTCATAAACAATGCTATATAGTATATCTCTCATTTCTCCTAGAAAAAAATTGAGGCAGTGAGAGAAAAAAATATCCTGACAGGAAAATAGTTAAAGACACAAATAGGCACCTTATAAAATGACACACAAATTATTTATAAACATTTTAGAAATACTCAACCTCAATAGTAACCAGAGGAATGCACATTCAACCAGGAATATATTATTTTAACCTATAAATCTTGGCAAAGAATGATCATCATGGTGGTGGTGGTGGTAGTGATTACAGGAGTGGTACTGGAAAGAGTACAGAAAAATGGGTCCCCCCTAATGAATTTCTGGTGAAAATATAAATTAGTACAACGTACCTGGAAGGATATATACCAAAAGCTTTTAAAACAAACATTACTACTGATTTAGCATTTTAACTTCTAAGAATTTACTTTATGTCCAGTAATCATGGATGTACACTTTAAAATTTACCTCCAGCTAGGTTGTTACTGCAGCATGATTTAAAACAGCAAAAAGTTTGAAACATTAACTAATACCTAACAATGGGCTATTAACTAAACAAACTACGGTATATCCATATAATGCAATATTTAGTAGCCATTAAAATGTAGAATGTTTAATAACATGGAAAGATGGTCATGTACACATGTCTGTAGCTTTGTATCTCTTTCTCCACCAAAAGCTAAATACAGTATGCTGTGTAAATATCAGGCGACAAATAAATTGAAACCATATATTGGACCCCAATATATGGCAATGCTCATGCTGGGCATTGCTAAATTCTGAAGATACAAAAATAATTAAGATATTATCTCTATCAAGAAGCTCAAATTCCAGTAAACAGACATGTAAATAAATAACTAAAATGTTATATGATAAATGCTAATACTACATTAGGTAGAACACAGCATGGATACAGAGAAGGGGATAAACAACTACTAGAATGATGAGCCAAGGAAGTCAAGGAAGGCTTCATAAACCATCTTGACATGGAAGCAGCTACCAGGCAGACGATGATGGGGTAGAGTACTCCAGGCAAAAGAAACTGAACATCCGAAAATACAGAAGAGGAAATAACATCAGGCGTTTAGAAAACCATAAATACTTCTTCGAAATGAGGCTAGAGAACCAGGTAGGGGTTAGATTATGCAGGGTACTTTGTATATTATGCAAAGAATCAAATTTATCATTGGGCAATGGGAACTAGTGAAGGGTTTTAATAAAGAGATGACTAGAATAGAGTGTGACTTTATCAAGATCATCTTGACAGTATTGTGAAAGTGAATTAGAATGGGGTAAGACTAGGGGGAGGAGACCACTAAGGTCACCAGTTAGAGATCAAGCAAATGCATTTACCACTGCTCCATTTCAAAACATTTGTAAAATAGCAGTAAAGATATGGAATTAGTAGAGCTAAGTAATTCAAAGTGGTGTTGAAAGTGGAGCTAAAAACAGAATTGTGAAAGTATAAAAAACAGACCCCTCCTCTCTTCCACATCCTACATCTGGGCAATTCTCCCTACCCAACTCCTGGAGATAATTTTCCTTTGGAGAGGGTAAACCAAATAAGCTGTGGATCAGGGACACCAGGCAGAGCAGAGGGCAAGTATTCTGTACCAAAACAGGAATTAAGTCAAAGTTATACAAGGGATAAAGTGAAAGCCTACAAACTGAACAGAGCCTGCAGTCTCTTCTCCAACAGTTCTCAGAACACTGGCTTAACACCAGGCTTATCTCTAGCCAGGAGCTGGAAGTTTCTTCCCCAGAGAATTTGACCAGCTAAAGAGATAAATCCTGAAGATAACAGTTAGAGGTCCCCCAATGAAAAGGTCTAGCCAAATTATCCTATAATAGTAAGTTAACAAGCCCCACCTACAAAACTTTTCAGTGTATCATTCTTGAATATAAATGGACAACCAAGAATCACCAGATATTTGAGGAAAGCCTCTAACATGAGAAAGACTGAAACAAAACAGAAATATAAAGAAAGCTAAAAGAAATACTCCAGAAAGAATAAAATATACATTTAAAAAATCATTAATATCCTCAAAGAGATAATACTGAATTCATGAAATAAGAACAGGATGCTATTTACAAAGTACATATATATAATCATAAACAACACAACAAGCTCTTGCAAAATTAAACTTATAGCAGAAATCAAAGATCAGTAGAAAGACAAAAACTTGAGTACATACCCCAGAAAATTTAACAAAAATATAACGAGAAAATAGGAGAGAAATTAAATTTAGATCAGTCCACGGCATCAAACATTAGAAAAAGAGTATTTCAGATGAGTAGATTGCAAAAATTTTCTCCCATTCTGTAGGTTGCCTGTTCACTCTGATGGTAGTTTCTTTTGCTGTGCAGAAGCTCTTTAGTTTAATGAGATCCCATTTGTCAATTTTGGCTTTTGCTGCCGTTGCTTTTGGTGTTTTAGACATGAAGTCCTTGCCCATGCCTATCTCCTGAATGGTACTACCTAGATTTTCTTCTAGGGTTTTTATGGTATTAGGTCTAACATTTAAGTCTCTAATCCATCTTGAATTAATCTTCGTATAAGGAGTAAGGAAAGGATCCAGTTTCAGCTTTCTACTTATGGCTAGCCAATTTTCACCTGCACGTTATGCACATGTACCCTAGAACTTAAAGTATAATAAAAAAAAAAAAGAAAAAAAAAAAAAAAGAGTATTTCCAGAAAGAATGAGCAAAAACTTAATTCAAGAAAATAGACTCAAACTGAAAGAAATGAATTCCTTGAATCAACAATAGTGGGCTCAGAGGATGAAACAGATTCATACCAAAACGCATCATCTGATATCTCAGTATTTTGAGGAAGATCCTAAAACCTTCCATTGAAAAACACAATGAAAGGTTCACATGAGGTTCAGGAATCAAAACGGCCTTCAAAGTTAGAAAACAACAGAACACCTTCTTCAAAAGTTCCAGGGAAAATTATTTCCAAGCTAAAATTCAATACCCAATATTACCTATTAGATGTGAGGGTAGAATAAATACCTTTTCAGACAGGCAAGGTCTCAAAAAGTTTACTTCCTATGCACTCTTTCTGGAAACTGCTAGAATATGTGCTATATCAGAAACAAGGGAATAAACCAAGAAACAGAAGTGTAAGTAAGAGCCATGAAACTGGAGAACCAACAAAGAGTAGAGGCAATACAAGAATGCTATAGAAGGGAGACCATAGCTGAGCAGCAGACCAAGAAAGCAACAATTACGGATTGTAATATAGAGATCAGAGGACTCTGGCAGAGATCAATCAAAGATGCAACTGATAGATTTAAAGTAAAAGCAGGGACTTAAAGAATAAATTATTGAAAGTATATAGAAAACTAAGCAAATAAAGAAATAAGATTCAAAGGAAAATAAAACTTGTAAAAGGAAGAAGACATAATATAGTATGCTACATGGCCAGGCTGCAAATAACATTTATGCAATCATAATTCAACTATTAAATATTGATCTACATGAAATTTATAATATATACATATTAGGATGAGGAAAATGTGTGTGTATATATGTATATATGATATAAAAGAGTTAAATCCTCCCCTCCACCCATTTTGGAAAGTCAGTAGAGAAGGCCTAATATGGAAAAACTAAAAAGTAACACTACATGATCTTTAAAATTATACAAATAAATAGTTGCAAAATTTAGCTAAAATAATTGAAAGCGATTGCCCTTAGGGAGTAAGAAAATAAGGTATGGACAAGGAGCTGATGTTTTTCATAAACCTGAAAAAAATTATATTTTCAAGGTGGGGGACAAAGAAAGCCTGAAATAGGGATGTGGTAGTGGGAAACTAGTGAAGACAAAGGATTCAAAGCTATTTAAGCATTATAATCATCATCACTTACTGAATAAATAGAAATAGCCTGCTTTAGATTCCTGAGTAAATAGCAGTAGTCTTTTGCTGAGAAAAAGAAAGGGAGTTACAGATCTGGGAGAGCCCAGAGAATATGAAAATAATGAGTTTAGTTTTAGACAAGTTTAATTTGAGCCTTTGGGATATCTATGTGCAGATGTTTGTTAACATGGAGCTTTATAATGGATAGTAAAAGAACCATTAGTGAAATTGACAGTTGGAGATAACAACTAGGGTTTTTAAATTGCTGATTATCAGAAATGCCTTAAAAGAGAATGCAGGGCCCGTACTCAAGATGGTGGCTCCGGGAGGGCGTGGCCAGTGACTAGGAGGCGAGGCAACGCGGACCAAGGCGGTGGCCAACTAGCGGGGTCTGGAGGACGGAGAAAAGGAGGAAGACGAGGAGCAGTTGGTTCTAATGGAATTATCAGGAAGTATTGATTCAGGCTTTCTCTCAAATGTGAAAATAAATGCAAGGTTTTGGGCACTGACACTGAGAGGCCCATTCTGCAAGTGGACAGCTGTGTCTTTGCTGGGGAGTATGAAGACACTCTTGGGACCTGTGTTGTATTTGAAGAAAATGTTGAACATGATGATACAGAAGGCAATAATAAAACAGTGCTAAAATATAAATGTCATACAATGAAGAAGCTCAGCATGACAAGAACTCTTCTGACAGAGAAGAAGGAAGGAGAAGAAAACAGGTGAGGTGGAATGGCTGCAAATAAAGGATAGTGATTTCTCCTATTGACCCAACATGATTTGTGGCTTTCTACATGAAAATGAAGACGAAGAAGTGGTAGCTTCAGCCCCAGATAAATCTTTGGAATTGGAAGGGGAAGAGATTAAATGAACGACAGTTCAAACCTGAGTTGTGAACAGGAGAAACCAATGCTCTTGGAAATAGAAGATTCTGGTCCTCTTACTGATACACCTTCTGAGACAGAAAGTTCTGTTTTTATGGAAACTCAAATGCTGCCTTAGAAATCATTCCTAGATGAAATGTTTCTCATAATAACTTGTCAAGAACTTTTTAGAGTTCTTACATAAAAATAATTGCTGTGTAGCTTTCAGTCTTTTAATATTTTATCGCATTTTATTGGCTATACACACATATCCAGTCATAATACAACTTATTTTACCAGAATCATTTGGGACCAGACATGAATTGGACTTTTAAAATATAGTTTGGGCCAGGTACAGTGGCTCACACCAGTAATCTCAGCACTTTGGGAGGCCGAGGTGGGAGGATCACTTGGGCCTAGGAGTTTGAGACCAGTCTGGGTAATGTGGAGAGGCCCTGTCTCTACAAAAAATTTTTAGAATTAGCTGGACATAGTGTCATGTGCCTGTGGTACCAGCTACTGGGCAGCTGACCTGGGAGGATGGCCTGGGACTGGGAGGTCGAGGCTGCAGTGAGCTGCGTTTGCGCCTCTGTACTCTCACCTGGGTGACACAGTGAGACCCTGTCTCAAAAAATAAGTAAAATGAAATATTTGTAAATGACTTTAGGGACCCTTCTGAGTCCTCTAAATTTAAGGTTTTATTAAGGTAAGTATATACATTTTCCTTTGAGGCTGTTACAAATTACTACGAACTCAGTGACTTAACACAAATGTGTTGTCTTATAGTTTTGTGGGTGAAAAGTGTGGCACGGGTTTTACCTGGCCTAAATTCAAGGTGCTGGCAGGAATGCATTCCTTTATGGAGGTTTTGGGGTGGGGGGCAAATCCATTTCCTTGTTTATTTAGTTGTTGGTAGAATTCAGTTCTTTGCAGTTGAAGGATGAAATTCTCCTTTCCTTGCTGTCTGTTAGCTGAGGGTCAGATCCCCTTTTCTTCAGAACCTGCAATAGTGGGTGAAGTCCCTCTCCCATTTTGAATCATTCCCGTTACTTCTTCCATCACCCCTCTCTCTGACCTACCCTGCTGTCTTCCATTTCCACTTTTAAATGTCTATTTCATTACTCTGGGCCCACTTGGATAAGCTCCCTATTTTAAGGTCGATAACTTTTTTTCTTTTCCTTTGGGACAGGGTCTTGCTCTATCGCCCAGGCTGGAGTGCAGTGGCATGACCGCGGCTTACTGCAGCCTTGAACTCCCAGGCTCGTGCAGCCCTCCTGCCTCAGCCTACTATGCCTGGCTGTTTTTTCACATTTTTTTTTTTAAGAGATGGGGGTCTCATTATGTTGCCCAGGCTGGTCTTGAACTCATGGGTTCTGTTCTGGTGATCCTCCTGTCTTGGACTCTCAACGTGCTGGGATTGCAGGTGTGAACCACTGCACCCTGGTGAAAGTGTATAACATTAATTCTGACTGGGCACAGTGGCTCACGCCTGTGATCCCGGCACTTTGGGAGGCGAGGCGGGTGGATCACGAGGTCAGAAGTTTGAAACCAGCCTGGCCAACATGGTGAAACCCTGTCTCTACTAAAAACACAAAAATTAGCCAGGTGTGGTGGCACACACCTGTGGTCCCAGCTGCTCAGGGGGCTGGGGTGGGAGAATTGCTTGAGCCCAGGAGGTGGAGGTTGCAGTAAGCCGTGATTGCGCCACTGCACTCCAGCCTTGGCTGGACTCCATCTCAAAGACAAAACAGAACAAAACAAAACAAAACAACATTAATTCCACCTGCAAAGTCTCTTTTGCTAGGTCATTTAACATACACAGGCATAATACTAGGGATTAGGGCATGGAAGTCTTTGGGGCCTATTTTTAGTCTACTACAATAAGTATTTTATCTAGGAACAGAAAAAGAATTTTGAAGTGCTTAAGGATAAAGGAACAATTCCAAATATTCCAGATGTAATTTTGCTCCTTTCCCACTTGAGAAAGATTATTGAAATTCAGCTGTATTAGTCATTTTATTATGGCAGTAAACTAAATCTGTGCTAGTTTATATTTTTTAAGTAAATTATTCACACCCTTTGATACTTTGTTACAGGTTGAGCTGTGTAAAATTGCCAATATTTGATTGTTTCCAACTACAAAAAACAGCCATTTCCCATAGTTTAACCTAGTACCAGTAAGTTAAAACATACCTCATGTTAATTACATCTCACAATTGATGGAGATAAAACTATTTTAACAGATTAGAGAGCTAATGTTCTAGGATGAATAATTTTTAAAAAAATCAAGCTCTGGCTCTGTCGCCCAGGCTGTACTGCAGTGGCGCAGTCTGGGCTCACTGCAACCTCCACCTCCTGGGCTTAAGCCATCCTCCCACCTCAGCCTCCCTAGTGGCTGCAACTACAGGCGTGTGCGACCATGCCCAGTTTATTTTTGTATTTTTTGTAGAGACAGGGTTTTGTCTTGTTGCCCAGGCTGGTGTCGGACTCGTGAGCTCAAGTGGTCCTCCTGCCTCAACAAGGTGCTATAATTACAGGTGTGAGCCATCATGCCTGACCCAAATAATTTTTTTCTTCCAAAAATTTAATTGCAAAATGACTTACCTTGATAAAAAGCATTTTCAAATCATAAGCAGATGATTACAAGCAATAATCTACATCCCAATGTCTATATGACCTTTTACTTTTTTATATTTTGATAGTCTGTCACTCTTGGTGCCCAGGCTGGAGTGCGGTGACACGATTTTGGCTCACCACAGCCTCCACCTCCCAGGTTCAAGCGATTATCACGCCTCGGCGTCCCAAGTAGCTGGGATTACAGGCACGTGCCACCATGGCCAGCTAATATATATGAGGTTTTTAGTCTCAGCTTTTAATAAAAAGCTTATTGTTCCCCCCATATGTATGTATAGGAGAGAATGCTAATTGCCTGACCCAATTATCTGTTCTCCCTTTTTTGCTTTGTATCAGAATCCCAGAATTTATTCAGGTTAGCAATGTGCCTAGCTTTCCTTGCAGATACATGTGGTCATATGACTAAGTTCTGGCATTGACATGGAGTAAGAAGTGCTGAGTGATGGAAACAAAAAAAGAAAAAAGAAAAAAACAAGTGCTTAGTGGTGCTTCTGGGAAGTTTCCTTAAACTTAAAGGCTTAAGAGGAAGCAGGTGGGCTCATCTTCTGTTCCTGCTGGAACATGGATGTGGTAGCTAGAGCTCTAGCAGAATTCTTGGACTTCAAAGTAACCTTGGAAATAGAAGCCATGAATGGCAGAGCAGCAATATAGGAGTTTGGGTCCTGATACTGTGAGATTACCCTAGACTGCTATGAGTAAAGGGTTAATAAAACCTTTTCTTTCTCCCTGGTGAAATGACCTCGAGTTTGGCTTTCAGCACTGTTTCTCTGGAAACCTACTAGGCAAGGTAATAATGGAATGCCAGTTGTAATATTAGGCAATATTGTTTATGATTAAAAATGAGCCCTTAGCAGGGCACAGTGGCAAAAAATAAATAAATAAATAAATAAATAAATAAATAAATAAATAAGGAGAATGCAGTAGTCCCCCCTTAGGCATGGTTTCACTTTACGTGATTTCAGTTACCAGTGGTCAACTGTGGTCAGAAAATGTTAAATGAAAAATTCTAGAAATAAACCATGTATAAGTTTTAAATTGTGCACCATTCTGAGTAGTTTGATGAAATCTTACACAGTTCAGCTCTGCCCCACCCAGGATGTGAATCTTCCCTTTGTCTAACACACCCATGCTGTATATGCTACCCTCCAACCCATAAGTCACTTATTAAAAACCAAGGAGAGTTTGCAAATCAATAATCTAAGTTCTTACCTTAAGAAAATAGAAAAAGAGCAAAATTAACCCAAAGCAAGCAGAATGAAGAAAATAATAAAGACTTGTTATCAATGAAATTGCAAACAGAAACATCACAGAAAAACATCGAGACAAAAAGCTGACTCTGAAAAAAAATCAATAAAATTAATAAACCTCTAACAAGGCAGAAAAAAATAGAGAAAACACAAATCACCAAAACCAGGAAACAGGGTATATCACTACAGATCCTACCGCCATTAAAAGAGTAAAAAGGAAATCCTATCAACAGATTTATACTTGTAAAGTCAACCATCTAGCAGGAATGCACCAATTCCTAAAAAACTACAAACTATGAGAACTCAACCAAGATGAAAGAGATAATCTGAATAGTCCTAGAAACATTAAAGAAATTCCATCTGTAATTTAAAAGCTCTCAAAAACAAAATATCCAGGCCCAGATAATTTTACTGGAAAATTCTACCAAGCACTTAAATAAGAATTAATACCAATTCTTCACAAATCCTTCTAAAATATAAGGCCAGTATTATACTATTACCAAAACCTGGCAGAAACAGTAAAAGAAAACAAAACAAAAAATGCCCCAAACTACCAACCAATACATATCATGAACACTTGAAAATCTCTCATACATTTAAAAATCCTCAACAAAATACTAGCAAACCAAATCCTACAATGTGTAAAAGGAATTATAAACCCTGACCAAGTAGAGTTTATTCCACATATGTAAAGTTGACTCAAGATTGAAAATATATCAACGTAGGCTGGGCATGGTGGCTCACGCCTATAATCCCAGCACTTTGGGAGGCTGAAGCAGGTGGATCACCCAATGTCAGGAGTTCGAGACCAGCCTGACCAACATGGTGAAACTCTGTCCCTACTAAAAATACAAAATTAGCTGGGTGTGGTGGCACATGTCTGCAATCCCAGCTATTTGGGAGGCTGAGGCAGGAGAATCACTTGAACCTGGGAGGCGGAGGTTGCAGTGAGCCGAGATCGCGCCATTGCACTCCAGCCTGGGCAACAAGAGTGAAACTCTGTCTCAAAACAAAAAGTATATATATATGTGTGTGTGTGTGTGTGTGTGTGTGTGTGTGTGTGTGTATCTCAACGTAATCCACTTTATCATGAGTTAAAGAAGAAAAATCATAATTACGTCAATTGCTGCAGAAAAGGAATTTGATGAAATCCAGTACTTGTTCATGGTAAAACAAACAAACAAACAAACAAAAACTCCCAGAGGGGAATTACCTCAACTTGATAAAGGGCATCTACAAAAAAAATCTACAAATAACATCATACTTAAGGTGAAAGACTGAAGACTTTCCACAAAGATCAGGAACAAGGCAAGGATGTCTGCTCTTATCACTGCTACTCAACATAGTATACTGGAAGTTCTAGCCAGTGCAAAAAGACAAGAAAAAGAAATAAATGACATACAGATTGGAAACGAAAAAATAATACTCTATTTGCAGATGACATACCTGCCTATAAGGAAAATTCCGAGGAATCCACACACACAAAAAAACCTCCTAGAACTAACAAGTGAGTTCAGCAATGTCAAAAGATATAAAATCAACACACAAAAGTTGTGTGTTGATTTTACACTAACAAAAATATGTGTAACATAATACCATTCATAATTAACTACAAAATAATAAAATACTAAGGTATAAATCTAACAAAACCAAAACATGTATGTGATGTGGGTGATGAAAATTACAAAATGCTCATGAAAGAAATCAAAGAACACCTAGATAAATTTTAGGACATATGTTCATAGATGGGAAGACTCAACACAGTAAAGATGTTAATTCTCCCCAAATCGATCTATAGGTTAAATGCAATTCCTATCAAATCCCGGGAAATTTTTATGGAAACGAAAACAATCTTGACAGAGAAGAATAAAGTGGGAAGAATCATTCTACCAGATACCAAGGTTTCTTACTGTATTGGCTATAGTAATGAAAGCACTGGGGGAAAGACACATAGACCCATGGCATAAAGACCTCAGAAAAAGACCCACACAAATATGTCAAACAGGTTTTTTTTTTAAGGCGCAAAAGCAATTCAATTGAGGAAGGACACTTTTTTCAAAATGGTGCTGAAACAAGTGGATATTTGTAGAAAAATGAAGAAGAAGAAGACAAATCTTAATCTAAACCTCCTATCTTATATAAAAATTAAATCAAAATGGATCACAGCCTTAAATGTAAAATGATAAAACTTGTAGAAAAAAGATACAGGAAAAAATCTTGGGGATATGGGGCTAGGCAAAAAGTTCTTAGACTGGACACCAGAAACATAATCCATAAAATAAAACCGATCAAATTAATTGCATCAAAATTAAAAAACTTTGCTCCGTGAACAACTCTACTAAGAAAATGGATAGGCTACAGACTGCGAGAAAATATTTACAAACCACATATGTGACAAAAGACTTGCATCCAGAACACATGAAGAATTCTCAAAACGCAACAGTAAAAAACAAACAATTTGATTAGAAAATGGACAGAGGACACAAACAGGCATTTCATTGAAAAGTTTATACTGATGGGAAATAAGTATAGGAAAAGGTTCAACATCATCATTCATCAGGGAAATGCAACTTAAAAGTGCCATGATATCACTACACCTCCATTAAAAGAGCTAAAATGAAAAATAGCGAAAATAATAAATTCTGATGAGGACACAGACAAACTGGATCACTCATACACTGCTGGGGGACATGTAAAATGGTATAGCCACTCTGGAAAATAATGTGGCAGTTTCTAAACCCACAACTACCATATGATCCAGCAATTGTATTCCTGGACATCTATCCCAGAGAAATGAAAACTCATGTTCACAAAAGAACCTGTACATAAATGTTCACAGGAGTTTTATTCATAATATCCTAAAACTGGAAACAGCCCAGATGTCCTGCAACAGGTGAATGGTTAAACCAACTGCAGTATACCCATACCATGGAATATTACTCAGCAATAGAAAGAAGCAAACTATTGATACACACAGAAATGCAATGAATCTTTGGAGAATTATGCTGAGGGGAAAAAAGTCAATCCCAAAAGGTTACATGCTGTATGACTCTATTTATATATTTTGAAATGATAAAATTTTAGAAATAGAAAATACATTTGTGGTTGCCAAGGAGTTAACTAGGAAATGCGGGTAGAGGGGTGGGTAAGGGAATTTGGCAGAAGGGAGGGAAGGTGGCTGTTGTGATAAAAGGGGGAACTTGAGGAAATGTGGTATGAAATTGTTCTGTATCTTGACTATGGTGGTAGATATACAAATCTACATGTGATAAAACTGTACAGAACTAAATACACACACACACACGCAAGTAAAACTGGGGGAATCTGAAGTAGATTAGATTTTATCAATGTGAATATCCTAGTTGTAATACTGTACTACAGTTTTGCAAGATGTTGCCTCTGAGGAAAACTAGGTAAGGAATTAACATGACTTCTATATTATTCTGCAACTACCTCAATAGAAATTTCAATTTTAAAAAAGACCAACACACACAAATAAGTTTTGATTCCCAACCTCTTTTCCTACAACTGCCAGCTCAGTAGCCATATAATATGACCCCCAATTTATGTTAGGCAACAGTTTTACCAAATCTGTTCTAACTGCTTAATATGGCTGGCCATCTTTTCAGCCTTCACCGTATGTTTCCTCATTGTTGCCTGCCTTCTAAGCCAGTGCCACATTCTAAAGTTTCAGTTATTGTCGAATCTACCTTCTATGTTAGTTAGGTTGTTAGTTAGGCTGTTTAAAAGCAACCTTGAAATCTTATGGGCTTGCCGTAATTAAGGTTTATTTCTCATTCAGAAACGGAGGAAGGGAAGGACACAGGGAGAGGGAAGAGAGAAGAGGATGAAAGAGAGAGAATACTGTCCTCTCACTACTCATAGCTACTTTTAAGATACCCAGTTTATTAAAATCAAAGTTACACTCAGAATAAATGTACCTGAATTCTTAGTGCTAGGTATATCTGATGGGAAAAAGAGTATTTACAGAGATGTACAAAGCTCCATTTCTGCCATGAGAATACATACTAGTCTTGCCACTGATATATTAAGGTGGTGACAAGACATTCTGCTTGTGTATAGCATTGCCCTTCACACAAAATTAATAAAAAAATAGATTTCAAGGAAGAGTGTAGAAAGAAAAGATGGTGAAAGCATCCTGAATTCATGGAGGCAGAGGAGAAAAAGGTAGTAGAATTATTATATCTTAAGTGATCTTTATTCAGTCATCCTGTTGAAATTATTACTTATTCAAGTCTCATTTCAAATTCTACCTTTTCTAGGAAATCAAATGAATATTATGTTCTTCTTCCTTTACCATACCCCTACCCCCTCACTTTGTATCTGTTCAAGGCAGAGGTGCCATTAATATTTATACCTCCGCCATATAGTAGATGCTTTGTATTTAGAGTCACAACTACTGTGTAGTTTCAACTAGCATCTAAAAGAACATCTTCCAATTATATAGCCTTCAGTTTTCAAAATGCCAATATATATTACCCTATTTGATTCCCACAATACCCTGGGATGGAACAAAGAATTAAAAACTCAAGAAGGTTAAGTTACCTCTCAAAGGCCAAAGCTAATGAATTTCTACTATGACCTGTATCTTTAGATTCCCATATAATAGTGCTTTTTCTGTTACAGTGCACCTGTTTGCCAAATGCTGTGAAATTTTTTAATAAAAAGTATTATGCTGAGCTAATAACTGGCACCGCAGCAAATACTATTTGTTGTCCCTTCAAACACTGAAGTGCTCAGAACGCGGCTGGCCTATCTCAATCCCATCTGGCAAAGTTTAATTGGTGAAACAACATCAGTTTATCTTATCCATGAGGTGGCCATTGAGCATGGGCCCCAAAAAAGCATTAGAGTAAGACTCCAGTGTACTGTGTTTGTTTTTTGGCCAGAAACAGAAAGAAAATTGCTTTGGAGAAAAATCCATCCTTCTCACAAACAATATAAATTCTGCTATTTGGAAGTGATTTAAATTATGTTACATATTTCATCTGGGGAGTCTCTCCAGCTTGAGGAAATTCACTTGGGCACAAAATGTACGTAAGTAGATTAGTGAGAAATCTAATTTTGCAGATGTATTGAGTGTATTTCAAATTTGGATTTACATATAGAAAAGGAAGTTTGGGAAGTGGAGGTCTGAGAATGTTAACCATCACATACATGCGCTTTCCTAACAGGAGCTGAATACTTGCTCAATTCTCATTTTAGTACCCTAATCAAACCTACAAGAAGTTCTTTAGAATCAAGAGACAAAGGTGTGACAACAAACCTGTTTTGTCTGTAAAGGGGAACAAAGATGAGCAAGTGGCTAATAAACAGTGGAAAGACATAAAATACCTTTCAATTAACTCCGCTGGGAACAACCAGGTGTCTCTGTTGAGGTTAAGAGATGCTAAAAGTGAACCTCACAAACAGAGATGTCTTTGTGTTGCTGCCACATCTCTGGCAGAACAAGGGTATTCGCTTTTCAAGTATGTGAAGTGGAACATTATACTCAAGAACGCAAGAGATGACCTCACCAATCAACCAATGCCACCAAGATTTCCCAAAGAATTAAAGAAAAAGACGAAGTAAATGAAACAACCTTGCTCAGTAAATCAGATTCTATTCTAGAAGACAAAACAGGAAGAAGGCACTTTAATTGGAAATCAGAGGCATCTTTTGGCATCTCAGCATCTGATACTCTTCAGATATGAGAGGGATGAAAGTAATTAATAAAAATAATTTTAGGCCAGGTGTGGAGGCTCATGCCTGTAATCCTCACTTTGGGAGGCTGAGGTGGTGAACGACTTGAAGCCAAGAGTTCGAGACCAGCCTGGCCAACACCATGAAACTCTGTCTCTACCAAAAAATACAAAAATTAGCTGGGCATGGTGGTGCGTGCCTGTAGTCCCAGATACTTGGGAGGCTGTGAGGCAGGAGAATTACTTGAACCGGAAGGCAGAGGTTGCAATGAGCCAAGATCATGCCATTGCACTCCAGCCTGGGTGACAGAGTGAGGCCCTGTCTCAAAAAATACATATATATGTATTTTTAAAAAATCTTTCTTGTCTGGACCAAAGCTTCTTAAAAAAATCCAACTCCAAAAAATCTAATTTAAAACAATACCCTCAGACAATAAATATTAACAGTGGATAAATATAAAGTATGATTATGATATACCACACAAAACTGCTTCTCTAAAATGATCCTATGACATTTTTTGCAAGAGTTAGTCAAATCATGAGAGACAACTAAGAATGTTTTACATAAAAAAAAAAAAAAATAAGGTGTTCATAGTCATTCAGCTTCGTACTAATGGGATTGTATTTTGGAAATATTACAAAATCCCTTATGGTGCTTATAGTAAGGAGTAACTCTGCCCTAAACAGCAGCCTAAATGTTGTGAACAGCTATTAAATAATTATGCAGTTCTATTCCTTAAGAGACTGCAATAATTATGGATTAAATATATTTTCATCTTGAAGCTTTGGGATACTTTATGAAAGAAGTAAAATGCCATGAAAATACTCAGTGAACTTTCAAATAATTACAGTATAATATTTTTCCATTGCCCACTCCTTTATTGGGGTGTTTGATAAATATTACCAGACATGATTATGGTTTGGTATATGAAGAAACAGAAAATGCCTATCCCTCACCCCATGTCGCCTAAGAGAAGTAGCACCATATACTTAAAACTAGTAACAAATTGGCTCAGATGGATTGCCAATTCTGTCATAAGTGGTCCCAGAAGAACTGGAGTTGCTGCAGTTTCAGTGACTACCAACTCAGAAGACAGATGTGTGACTGCAGCATTGCCATCAAGTCAACCTCAAAATAATGTTGTAAATTTTTACAAAGAGAATAACAAGAGGGGAAACTGGTATTTGACTATAGTTACTACTAACTCCCAATTATCTAGACTGATCGGGAGAAAAAAAGGCATAGTTAATGTTAAACAAAGGAGGGAAATATCAAATGTAAAAATTGGTCATTGCCTACAAATGTTCAGACACTCCTTAATTCAATTATCTAGTACTTTGACACCTTTCTAGTTGAGTCCCATCACTTATCTAACCCATCATATAAATTAGAGAAAGAAAGGGGCCTGGTTCTCTGTAACTTATTCATGGATGTTGAAAAGTTGACTGGACTTTTATGTAATATTTTAACATATTTAAAGTGCAATGTTTCATTTCCAAACCACGTTTTCTTTTAAACACAGTCTCACTGCCACTGAGGCTGGGGTGTAGTGATGCAATCATGGCTCACTGAAGCCTCAAACTCCCAAGCTCAAACCTCCTACCTCAGTCTCCCAAGTAGCTGGAACCGCAGGTGTGTGCTACCACACCCAGCTATTTTTTTCTTTTAAGAGATGAGGTCTCACTTTGTTGCCCAGGCTGGTTTCGAATCCCTGGGCTTAAGCGATCCATCCTGGGATCGCTGAAGTGCTGGGATTGCAGACATGAGAGACAGTGCCCAGCCTCCAAACCACTTTTAAAGAGCCAACTTTTTAGTTAAATATGCGATACTCTTAGTGCAACAGTTGTCATGTTTTATGATGGAAAAAATGTGTATTAAAATTAAAGATATTAAATTATCAAAACATTTCCCAGAATCCTTTTAAAATAAAGATTTGACTATATACAAGTTGAAGATTTCTCTTTAGTAAAAAACTATATTTGTATTGTTAAAATAACACATCTATTATTTTTTCTATAACTATTATTTGAGTAGGAATAAATGGATTCATTGAGCTTACTCTTAAAACTTTTCAGTCCACAGATCATTTTAGCATAAATGATCCAATTAACTACTAAAAAACAAAATAAAATAACAAAAAACAACCTCTGTTAAGACAGCAAAATTAAACCCTGCCACTCTCAATTTCTTCATCTTGTCATTTCCTGATATGAAAAAGAAAGGCTCCTTGGGTGGGAATGACAAACAGAAGCCCACAGAGTCAAGAAATACCAGGCTTTTTTTCTCATTCTTTATCATGGCCTCCTTTGTCTCAGTTGAGAACCAATATGAAATCTCATCGCCTCTCCAGCTCAAATGAATTTTTAGCAAAAAAGTAATTCCAAGTAATCATTACTCTTCATTGTTTTTCTCTTTTTATCCTGTGTTGACTTAGAACTTTCCCCAGATACCTAGAACTTATATCCTATCCAAAGTACTATCATACTTTGATAACCTTTGTCCTCTACTATTAGGTACATGACTAAGATTTGTTTTTATGTTCAGTGGTCCTACATTACAGTTGTTTTAAGAGCATACCAGAAGAAAGAACACCATTCTGATAATAAGGAAGTCTGGATCCTGGTCCTAGCTCTACCATTAATTAGCTTTGTGTTCTTAAAGAAGTCATTCAACCTCTCTGAGCCACAGTTTCTCCATTTAAATAAAGTAAGTCCCTTTCAATGCTAACAATCTTAATTTTATTAAGGAAACACTAGCTGAAAGCCTTGAGATTTCATTTATGATAAAGAGAATCCCTGCCAAGAGAAAAAATTCACTAAACTTTTTCTCTACAGCCCAAATTACTTTTGAACACCTTCCTCAACTCTACCCAAGAAGCACTGATCACTGTAGAAAAACATGCGACAGGAAGACAACTAAGCCAAGCATTGTTTAATCTCATTCCTCAGTGTTTTCTAGTTACTGACACTCTCACATCTCAGCAGTTCTTATAACTTGCCTAGATAAGTCTAGGTACGTGGTTTTTGGTGATAATCTACCTGGAACTGCCTTCTCTAGATTCAATTTAATAGCTACCTTTTGAATCACATGACCCTTCTTTTCTCTTACCTGCCCTCATAAACATAGTAAATTCTGATAATCAGCAAACAGTTCTGCCACTACCATTTACTGACATTGCTTCTTTTAATCCTTACAGAACCCCTAACAGGTATATATTATCCCTGATTTTAAAAATGAAGATACAGACTCAGAGAGATTAAGTAACAATTAAGGTCACACAATAATTAAGTGGTAATGCCTTGACTTGAACCCATATCTATCTGACTTAGAAACCTCTCCCCATCAGGTAGTTTTTAAAAATATTAAAGTGATATAGAATTTAACCTCCCTTTGATAATTCAAAACAGTTTCAAAATGGATAGAATATTTTTTCCTTAACACAGGAGAGAAGGAAGTAAAGCTGAATGATGATATAGGTATGTCTGAAAGGTAAAGAAGCTGAAGAAGTTCATGGTTGATGACCTCTATTAATGCAGAAAATGAAAAATCTAGAATGCCAAATAATAAAATTTGTATTATTTTAAGGCCACGTCTTTAAAAGTAGTAACTCTGGTTAACCAGCTCCTATTTGTCTTAATTCCCTAGGCTTCATTATATTCCATATTTAGGCAAAGTCTATAAAAATGATTTCTGCCCCCCAATTGTTAAGTCCATAGGAAAGTTGAGAGAATAGTAAAAAACACAAACATGAATGCCTTTTACCTAGATTAACCCACTGTTAACATTTTGCCACAAATTGCTAAATCTTTCTCTTGGCAAATTTTTGCTGAAAGTAAACTACAGACATGAGAATTCTCTAAATAACATAGCCTGAATCTTCTAAGAATAAGGATCTTTTCCTACATAATCATAATAACTATCACATCTAGTAAAATAAACAATTCCTTAATATCATTTAATATACAGTCCATATTCAATCCCCCAATATTCTAAACAATATCTTTTTAGTTTTGATCAGTACCTAATCAAGGTTAACAAGGCAGACTTGAATGTTATGACTCTTTTAATCTAAGACTATCCACTTATTTTTGTTTGTTTGTTTCAAATTTTTTTTCTCATAACAAACTTTTTGAAGAATCTAAGCCAATTATCTTTCAGAATGTCTCACACATAGAATGTCTGATTATTTTCTAGAGATCAGATTCAAGTTAAACATTTTGGGTAAGAATACTACATCATCTTTCAGAATGTCTCACATGCGGAATATCTGATTATTTTCTTATGATTAGATTCAACTTAAACATTTTTGATAAGACTACTACATAAATGATATTGTATACTCCTTATCATGTCAGATCAAGGGGCACATAAAGTCAAGTTATCCTACTATTGGAGAGGCTAAGTTTGATCACTTCATTAAAGTGGTACATGTTAGGTAGCTATTGTAAAGGCACATTTTGTCCTTCGTAATTTTTCAGTGATCTACAGAGTGATATTTTTGAGACCACATAAACATCCTGTTCTCCAACAATCTTAAACTCAATGGTTTTAGCATTCATTGATGATCCTTGCCTGAATCAGTTATTGTGCTGGGGTTGCAAAATGGCTCTTTTCCTCATTGAATTGTACAATTAAAATGGGTGAACTTTATGGTATGTAAATTATGCCTCAATAAAGCTGTTTTGAAAAAATTAACTCAGCAACTTACAGACTGTATTTGGTCCATTTTCTGCTATCATATTTTTCTGCCAAGAAATGACAGTTTGAACATTTTACAAATGAGGCAGGGTGTTCAAGATGAGGGTGAGCTTAATGAAAGTGTTCTGTTTAAAGTTTTATTAATAGTAGTTTTCTAATTTTATCATTCCTTTTAATAATTAGCTGGCATGCTTCTGTAGACTTTCTCCTGTACTTCCTTTGTTTTTTGGAGTATCATTATAGATTCATGAGATTTTATTTTCCCTCAATCTATTATAATGTTACTATTACTATTCTTTTTGATGTTCAAACCGTCTTAATGTGGCCAGTGGGAGTCCCTTCCAGCACAATCTTGTGGCCTGATATAACCTTATTAGTCACTTAACAATGATTGCTTTCTTGCACAAGAAGTCCCAAGCTCACTCTGTACTTTCCCAGCCTGAGGCATGAGATTAGACAGTTCCCAAGAAGACTTGTTAGACAGTTCCCCAAGAAGACTTGGTTCCTTTCAGTGAGAATGGCATTTAGAAACCAAGATCTAGCTTCTAGGTGTGCTCATGGCCACTGGGGTATGTCTGTCATTGCTTCTAGGCCATTTCTGTGTACAGAACAAAGGAACAGGAATTAATTACTGATATCTTACATCAAATTTATAATGCAAATACAAAAGAAGAGGAAAAATAACTTCTATCTCTTTGACTTTCAATGAAAATCTTGACTTCTATTATCACTAATATGCTTTGCTTTATTTCTCAATATATGTGAAATGGTAGTAATACTGGCATTATAATTCTGAAACTAATAATAAACCTATCAAGAGAAAGTTTAAAATTTCCTTGATGTTCCTTATATCCTTAAGATGACATCCTAGAAGGATGCATCATCAAGAACACTATGTTCAAAAGTTATCTGAACTGGGTGATCATTATAAATTAGTTATGTAAGTTTGTTTAGTTTCAGTATGTATTCAATTTTAGTATTTGTCTTCCTTCCCATTATTTTTTACTTAATTCTAATTTTTTGGTATGTAAAACATTTATATGGTCCCCAAGTCAAAACTGTATAAAAAGGCATATTCATAGAAGTCTTGCTTCTATCCCAACTCTATGTGCCCCATTGCTATCCATCCTCTATTTTCATTAATTTCTAGTTTATCCTATGTGTATTTCATTTAAAAAAAATAAGGAATTACAGTTTTTCACAACTAAAATACACATACTGTGAGTTAAGCAACACCCATACAACAGCTTTTATATGAGTTTGATCATGGAGCATACAACTGACATGTATCACATTTTCTACTTGCAATAAATACACAGAGTGGCATACAAGCAAACTCCCACCTGAATTCTGATCAATCCACTGCAGAGAGTCCATATGGGCATTCAGAATTCTGCAGATCTGGTGGAGCTGAAAACACATATAAGACTTTTAGATTATGATTATTCTGAGGTGGTAAATAAAAAATAAACATAAGAAATTGACGTTAGGAAGTGACTTTTAATTTCTTCTGGTAAGAAATGGACTGAGAATTACTAATTCAGTGGGTTTTTTTTTGCTAATTCATATTTGCAATGTTCATTATCTCTATATATTGGTTCAATTTAATTATTTGTAAATATCAGGAATTGGATACCTATAATTCAATAAGAAACTGACTACCACAGTATAATGAACATTAAGACACATTTCACAAGACAATGAATTCACATAAAAAATTAAAAATAGCACCAGTTGTCAACCAAATCAGCAATTTTTTAAAAATGGTCATACTCATTTATTGAGTGCGTGGGAAAAATAGGTACATTCATATATAGCCAATAGTAATATAAATTGACCCAACCTTTCAAAATGTAAATTTTTATGATACATATCAAAAGCTTTAAAATATTCATACCTTTTGACTCAGTCAGTATATTCTATTTCCAGGAGCCTATCCAGAGTAGATAATCAAATCTAAATGTAAGTGGTGATTACTGGACTATTTTATATTGGCTAAAGATTGGAAATAATATCTCTACCAATCAAAAAATGATTAAGTATATTATGGTAAAGTCAACCCTGATGAAACACTGTAGTACCATTAAAACTTATGTTTTCAAAGAATGGTTAAAATTTTTGGGAAAGACCATGAAAGAATGTTAAGTGAAGACAGAATACAAAAAGTTATTTAGTTTTCAGTACTCTTTAAAACAAAAGAAGTATTTTTAGCAGCATAGCAAAAAAGACTAGAAAGAAATACACCAGTATATTATCAGGGTACTGGTAATACAGATGACTTAATTTTCCTTATGGATTTTGTAAGAAAATGTGACTGAATAACACAGTGCATAATATGAACTTACTTAATAAAACTTTTAGACATTAGGTGGTCTTTCCCATTGCCGCTCACAAAAAAAGGGGGAATAAAAATAAATAAATCTCATCACCGTGAATACTGGAACACATAGCTCCTATTTTTCTTCCCTAGTATGTGACCCAGAGTAATAAAGCTTTGTTAATCTGGTTACAATAAATTATCTACAGGAATATTATTGTTCAGAAAATGTTTTTCCCGTTTCTTGTCCAAGGATTTATGCTATCTGCAAAAAGGGCTGTCAGTGATCTCTTTCTTCTTTTATTCTGCAATCAAACAGCAATTACCCTTTAATTGACTCATCTTAAACATCCCAATCGCCCCTGCCAGGAAAACAAAAAGACTCAAACCATTTACTACCCACTACTAAAATAAAACAAAACAATCCAGGGCAAAGTAGAGAAAATGGACAAAGACAGAATTATAGTCTCCTTTTACTTACTTGGTTGAGAACACTCCACTTATATTAATTCAACATGGAGAAACTAGAAATCAGCTCTGCTGAGTGTCTAAATCTGCATATATTTACCTATGCATCAAAATTCTATTACAACAAAACAATTTTCAATTTTGGAGTTACAATGGTAATCTAATATTTCATTAAGAGAAAAATCTGTATTTTGTAAACTCTTGATCATCTGTGTGAACACAGGGACATGGTGTCATGAATAATTTCAGACTAATTTATATTTGTCTTTGTTCAACTTAAGATTCACCCAAAGTAGAGAATGGCATAATTTTTATAGCCGGAAGGGACTTAGGATCATTTAGTCTATCCTTGACATTTTGCAAAAGAAGGAGCCAAGACCCAGAGAGATTAAACGACTTAAACAAAATTCTAATACTTTCTCAGCTATAATACACTATATCTTTATAATTAAAAAATGGTAATGTGTATGTAGATAAAGAACTGTCTGTATATAATTGAACAAAGAGCTTACTAAAGAATAATCACCACTTATATATATGTCATTCATCTTCACCTACCGGATCCTGGCCTCACTCCTAATTATATTTAACTGATAGCACAATGGGAGATCCCTCTTAATATTACTGCCACAGAGTGGGAATGGGAAAAGAAGGACTCCATTTAGCTGCTGAGACAACAGGGAAGGTACAGGAAATAAACTCTTTGATCAGAGTATAGAGAAAGAAAAAAAAAAAAAACCAATTCTTTCTTACTGCCAAATTAATTCACAGCACCTTAACTCTAACTGGAGCCTCAGCTGCAATTCCACTGATACAATACATTTATTATGAGCTAAGTGGTATTCTATGGGGGCAGGTATAAACCTAATAACCATATTTCACCAAGTTTCTATAGAAAAATGTAAAGTCTCAAACAGTCAACCTAACAAATGTTAAAATACAATCTAATCATAAATTAAGGATTGCCTGGTTGTGTTTAACAGACACAAGCATACCTACTAACACTTACATGAGTATGTAAACAAATATGTAAAAAGAAGAATGAACTGGCTAATATGTGAACAGAAAAATAAATACAGGTACATACTTAGTTATGTGAAGAATAAGGAAGAAAACCATGACAGCTTAGAGAAGAGTAATATTTTCACCATCCTGGGAATAACCACAAAAAGCTCACAACCTTTTCTGCCTCTAAATGTTTCCTGCTCCACTAACCACACCCAAGGGGCTTCATATCTCTAGAGGCAAGAAGAAACACTATAGAAGATGGATGAAAGGGACTAGCTTAAAGGAACCACCGAATGCTAATTTCTTTTTAGAGACAGGATCTCACTCTGTCACCCAGGCTAGAGCACAGTGGTGCAAGCATAGCTCACTGCAGCTTTCAACTCCTGGGCTCAAGTGACCCTCTCACCTCAGCCTCCAGAGTAAGTAGGACTGTAGGTATGTATCACCATGCCCAGATATATTTTTTCATTTTTTATAGAGACAGAGTCTCACTATGTTGCCCAGGCTGGTCTCAAACTCTTGGCCTAAAGCAATTCTCTTGCCTCAGCCTCCCAAAGTGCTCGGGTTTTAGGCATGAGCCACCATACCTGGCTGAATGCTAATTTCATACTAAATCTTGGTTGTCTAAGTACACAAAGCAGTAAACACACCGGATCAGTAGTGTCAGCAGAACTTTCAAATGTATTCAGGTGATTAACACCATCCTTGAGATCTTGGGCCATTTGTTTCAGCTGAGCATCTATACTCTTTGCTAATCTGTAACTGAAAAGGCAAGTAAAATAAAGGGATTAACAAAAAGTGTTTTCTCCACTATCTATTGTTGTTGACATATAAATATGACACTGCTAATTAGATTTGCCCTAATTCCCCTATCTTTTCAGTGGAGTTCAATTATGACCACTGATATATTTTCATGGATGCAGCATTTGTGACCTTATTATTACCATATTCTAAAAAGACTCCAAATGAGAAGGCTTTTATCTACTTTGCCATTTTTATTATCACCTATTTATCCTCCAAGTGAATACCCTGGGAATCTGTAGAGCAAAGGAATCCTTTAAGGTATCAAAATACACCTAAAGGACATTTACATACAAAAGAGAAGTTATTTAGGGTTTGGCAATATTCAATAAATGCTGAGATGTCTTCAATGATCTTGAATACACAAATTTTCAAAATAAAACCTCATATAAATATACTCCATCAGGCAAAAAAGATGTTTTGAGAAATGAGCTTCACAATAATCAAAGATAGACAAATCTGCTAAGTTCACAAGTTAGTTGCCTAAATTCTCAAGATTTCCACACAAACTACACACACACACACACACACACACACACACACACACACACGACCCAGTCAATAAATATGTTTATAAGAATTAAAGTGGCCAGAGGATTTTTCAACCTTAATGTGTATAAAGATTTAAAGAGTCAATTAGATTTGTAGGTAACAACTATCTACTGCCTTTCTATGGCATAGTACTTAGAGTACTTAGGCCATAGAATTGGTTGCCTAGATTGTTGAAGATTCTGGTAGATATTTCATCACAATATAAATCTGGGCCGGGTGTGGTGGCTCATGCCTGTAATCCCAGCACTTTGGGAGGCCGAGGAGAGTGGATTATGAAGTCAGGAGTTCGAGACCAGCCTGGCCAACATGGTGAAACCCCATCTCTACTAAAAATACAAAAAATTAGCTGGACGTGGTGGCACGTGCCTGTAATCCCAGCTACTCAGGAGGCTGAGGCAGAAGAATCGCTTGAACCCAGGAGGCAGAGGTTGCAGTGAGCCAAGATCGTGCCACTGCACTCCAGCCTGGGCGACAGAGCAAGACTTCATCTTGAATATATATATATATGTATATATATAACTACAAAAGAGCAACTGGAAAGGAACTAATGTCATGAAGATTTCTTCAAACTACAGTTAGGATCTTATGGCCAAAAATGTAACTCTATATGTTTCAAAAAAATGATAGAATGCATAGAAAGCAATACAAAGAAAAGAAAAATTCACAAAGGTTGAAATACAAAAGCAGAAACTGGTTTAGGTTAATACAGATTAGTTGTACTTACCACATTTAATGCTCCTACAAAAAAGTTAACTTGCAAGCATGTTAAAAATAGGCCCAGTCTTAACTCATAATAAATCATTGATAAAATGTGTCCAATTTAGTCTCAGTCTAGATTATGTTGTTCATTCATACAAATTCTAATACTTAATAAACTGACGGACTACCAAACCTCAGTTCCAGAGAAATAAAGTTACTTTGGGAACATTGGCACTGTATTGACAGAAGGTAAAGACTGAAGAGTTCACAAATAAAATATAGCCCTCCTAATACACTGACAAAATCACTCCATTTTTGAAAGCTATACAGTTTGCCTCCAGATTAACAAATTGCCTTTAAAATAGCAAATGATTTATCACTAAAGCAATCGCATGAACATTAGTTTTAGCAGAATCAACATAAAGAGGAGACCACAAATATCCCACAATACCATGACACCACACACATAAAATTTGTACTTCTAATTTAAGAACAAATTTGACAAATACAAAACCTTTACAGTGAACATGCATAAGGTTGACAGTAATAACAATAAACAAAATGCTATAAAACAAAATTGCCAGAATGATTTCCTCATTTACAAGCATCCAGAAAAGATAAGCAGAAAATAAACAAATTGATAAATGTCAACTACAAAAGCTTGTCCCTTTCTACCAATTTGTATTCTTTGCCTTCCAATTCGACTTTTCCCCTCTGTTCCTGGAATGCTCTCGTAATATGTAAGTCCTGCCCCATTCTTCAATCTTTATTCAGTTACTTACGTCTTCACACGCTCCTCATCTGCATCCTGCAGATAATGAAGTCCACTCTGGTTGCTCGTAGCCTCCTCTAAATAAGTCAACAGAAATTCTAGTTCCTGCTGCTCTGACAGGATAAAATCCAATTCTTGTTCCAACCTGAATAAAATAAGTTAATAAAAGGGCTGATGAAAGGAATTTGGAGTGACAAAAAGAAAAGAGTTAACAAACTACAGAAGGAAAAAAAACACTGAATAAAAAGATAGGTCTTTAATCTTTCAACCAAGGAAATCTAAGGTTCTACCTTTTCTGATCCAGTTTCACTTTGTTCACTTCTCCATGTAAAATACTAATCTATAAAGAGAAATATGAATACAACAATATAAGTATGTGAATTTATATAACAATTTTAGAGCAATATTAATTTTCTCAAATACACTTCAAATATGACAGATTTCCTTTTATTCAGGGCACTTATTACCTAAGGGATATATTTTGAACTGCTCACCAATATTGGAATAGAAAATTAACCACAGGGCTGGGTATGGTGGCTCATGCCTATAATCCCAGCACTTTGCGAGGCTAAGGCAGGAAGATCACTTGAGCCTAGGAGTTTGAGATCAGACTGGGCAATGCAGTGAGACCCTATCTCTACTGAAAAAACACACACATCATTAGCTGGGGATGCTGGTGTGCCCCTGTGGTCCCAGCTACTTAGGAGGCTGAGGTAGGAGGATTGCTTGAGCCAGGGAGATTGAGGCTGCAGTGAGCTGTGATTGCACCACTGTGCTCCAGCCTAGGTGATACAGCAAGACCCTGTCTCAAAAAACAAAACCGTAAACAAAACAACAACAACAAAGAAAACCACAAAACACAGTCTATGTTCTTGTGTTCATCTGTAAATACTTGCACAATATAGGTAGATTAATGAAAACATCTTCTTACCATCTCACCATTCTCAATCAATGTACGGTCCCAAGCATTGACCTGAGTGGCCTGGAGAAGAAAGTACTTCTCTTGATCTTCCAGCTCAAGGTTCCATTCATTTATAAGACCCTCCAGGTGACCATATGTCATCACAGGAGTTGCTACTACACTAAAACATAAAAGGATGCAGGATGATCTAATAATCATACTTTAAAAAGTGTGATCAGATTTTTAAAATGAACTCAGGAGGACTCTGAGAAGAAAACAGCATGTAAGGAGTTTCCCGTACCTGCTCCCCAAGAAAACAAACATAACTGGTAATGATGATTTAAAAAAAAAAACCCTCAAAGTCACTTGAAATTATCCTAGAGGAATATAGTAAATACAGATTTATTAAGAAACCTACTAAATCACAGCAAGAATAGCTAAAGTCTGTGCCATAATCCGCTCTTTCTCTTCCCCTCATCCCAGCTCAGCATGACAGAAGCTCCTTTCTGGGTAGGCATAGCTAAGGAGATAGGATTCTCTCTCCCCCAGTTCTTAGTCAAAGTGACCCATTCCCTGTCCGAGTAGTATCCACAAGAGAGTGGGCATTCCCCACTGGGCAGAACCATGCAGAACTCTGATTCCCCTGCCAAGTGGTATCAAAAAAGGCTCAGTAACTAGCTAATCTTTGATCCCTTGGCCAGCAGAGCCAATCAATGCTGATTCCTCTGCTGGGGCAGTGTCAGCAGGGCTCAGTGGGAAGGTAATCATCAATTCCCTAACTGGAAGACACAGGCACAATTCCAGTTCCTCCACCAGGGTTCTTTCTGTTGGATCCAATGACAAGTTGAACCTAAATTCCTACCCAGTAGCAACAAGGCTCAATGAGGCAGAAGAGGCAGGGTTTAGTCACCATTAGGCTTCATCTCTTGCCTCTGATGTCAGAGAGACCCAGTGGGGAGCTGAATCTCTATACCCACCCAGCATCATTACAACTGAACAAGGTAATTCAAATTAGGACCTGTAGGGATCCCACTTCGTACCATCCATGGGGTCAGCAATACCCAATGAGAAGCTTGACCTCCACATCCACTGGCAAAGCCAAGACTAAATGAGGTAGGGCAAAGAATGCCTAGTCAGTACTTTGTCCCCCTTCTCCCATGAGCCTGTGTCAGCTGGGCCCAGTAGAGAGCTAAGCCTTCATACCAACCAAGGAGGCTGAATGAAGTAATATGAAACAGAGTAGTTGACATTCATGCTTCTTCCCTCCCCTTATGTCAGTGGGGCCAACAGGAAGCTGAAATTCGGCCTCCACCTGCAGCAACTAAGCAGTGTGAGTTAGTCCTCCACTTCCCCTTGATCTGGGGGCTCCAGGGCCCAGCTGGGAGCTGAGCTTACATCTCCACTTACTGGCAATAAAGTGGTAGCATGCAATGTTCACCTTTCATGAGCGATGAGTCAGTGAGGCTAAGCGGGAAGCAGAGTTTCCAAACCACCCATCTGCCTTGAGACAGCATGTGAGTAAGTGCTCCACTTTTGCTGGAGTGGTGTGGGTAAGGTCCAGTGGGAAGCTGAACATACAAACACACCCACCCCTTGTACTACATGTCAATAAAGAGATGCTTGATGAAAAAAAAAAAAAAAGATGAAAATAGGACCTAGACTTTCCTAACATAATAGACAAAATGTCCAAGATAAAATTTTAAAAATTACCCATCATATCAAAATCCAGAAAACCCACGACTTGAAAGAGGAAAGACAACAGATGCCAACACTGAGAGGTATCAGATATTGGAATTATCTGAAAAGAATTTTAAAGCAACCATCAAAAAAAGGCTCAAACAAGCCGTTTCAAATTTTCTTAAAACAAATGAAAAAATAGAAATCTCAGCAAATAAGTAGAAATTATGAAAAACAACCAAATGAAAGATATAGAACTGAAATGTAAAATAACTGAAATAACAAGCTCACCTAAGGAGTTTGATAAGAGAATGCAGTCAACAGAGGATAGAATAAGAAAACTTGATGACAGACAAATAGAATTTACAGAAAAACAAAGAAAAACTTTGCAGAAACAAATGAAAAAAGTCTCAAGGACTTGGAGGACAATAATAAAAGAAGTAACATTTGTATGATAAGAGTTCCAGAAAGAGAGGAAAGAGAGAATGGGACTGCAAAACATATTAAAAAAAAAAAAGATTGAAAACTCTCAAAGTTTGTCAAAAGATATAAACCCATAGATTCAAGAAGCTGGACAAACTCAAAACAGAATAACTCAAATCCACACTAAGACACAAAATAATTAAACTTCTGAAAACTAAAGACAAAGAAAAAAAATCTTGAAAGCAACCAGAAAGAAAAAAATGCATTACTTAAAAAGGAATATCAGTTTAGATGACAGCAGATTTCTCATCTAAAACCAAGCACTGAATGAAAAATAAAGTGTCAACAATGACTTCTGTATCTGGTGAAAATGTCCTTCAGAAATGAAGGGGGAGGTAAAGATATTCTCACACAAAGTCAAATCAAGATAATTTGTTGCTAGCAAACCTACTCTTGAAGATTAAACAGAAAAGAAATGAAAACAGAAGACTTGGAACATCATATAAAACAGCGATCCCCAACCTTTTTGGCACCAGGAACTGGTTTTGTGGAAGACAATTTTTCCACAGACGGTGGGAGGGGCCTGCGGGAGGATCATCAGGCGTTAGAGTCTCATCAGGAGTGCATAACCTAGATCCCTTGCATGTGCAGTTTACTATAGGGTTCACGCTCCTATGAGAATCTAATGTCTGATCTGACAGGAGGCAGGGCTCAGGCAGTAATTAATGCACGCTCACCTGCTGCTCGCCTCTTGTTGTGTGGTCCGGTTCCTAACAGGCTACAGATCAGTACTGGTCTTTGGCCCAGGGGTTGAGGACCCCTGATATAAAGGAAGGAATATCAAAATGAGTATAGACAAGGGTAAATATACTATTCTACTTCTCGTTTCTTAAATCATTTGATGGCTGAAGTAAAAATTATAACCCCATGTGATGTGATATTCAATGTACACAGAAGAAATGGCTGAGACAACCATACTTAAAAGCTAAGAAGGGTAAAAGGAATTAAATGGAATTAAGGTTTCTGTACTTCACCCACACAGTGTAGTGGTATGACTACACTGTTGTAAGTAATGCATGTATCTGGAATACCTAGAGCAACCAGTAATAAAACTATACAAAATAATGTACTTAAAAACACTATAAACAGAACAAGATGAAACCCCCCAAAAATATTCAAACAACCGACAGCAGAGTAAAAAAAAGAAAGAGAAGAACAAAAATCAGAAGCAACAAATAAAATGGCAGATTTAAGCTCTAACATATGAATAGTTACCTTAAATATAAATGTGCTAAACATACCAATAAAATACAGTGAATAAAAAATGATCCAACAATATACTGTCTATAAGAAATTCACTTCAAATACAAGGATATATTAATACGTAGTTTGAAAGTAAAAGAATGGAAAGAATGCAAGCTTCATTTTTTAAAAAGAAATGGCTATATTAATATCAGATAAAGTGGACTACAGAGCAAAGAAAATTACTAGAACCAAAGAGAGACATTACCTAGTGATAAAGGAATCAAGGCATCAGGAAGGCTAACAATCCTAAATGTGTAGGTGACCAAAAAAAAAAGCCTCAAAATACATGAAATAAAAACTGATAGAGCTAAATGGAGAAATAGAGAAATCCACAATTAAAGGCGGAGATTTCAAAAAGCCACTCTCCACAACTGAAAGAACTACTAGACAGAAAGACTCCAATAATACAGAATCTGAAATTACAGTGAAGCAACAGAATCTAATTTACAGATATAGAACTTTCCACCCTACAGCAGAAAACACAATTTTCAAATGTCCATGGAACATTCATCAAGACAGACTGTATACTCACCCACAAAACAAACCTAAATACATATAAAAGAACTAAAATCATACAAAGCATATTCTAATACCACAATGGGATCAAAGTAGCGATAAATACAGAAAAAACAGAAAATCTTCAAACACTTGGAAATTAAACACACTTCTAAATGATAAATTAGTAAAAGAGGGATTCACAAAGGGAATTTAAGAAGTATATAGAGCTGAATGAAATCACAATATAACATAGTATGTAGGTCACAGTTAAGGAAGTGTTGAGTGGGGTATTTATAGCACTAAATGTGTACGTTAAAAAATAAGAAAAGTCTCAAATCAATAGTCTGAGTTCACACCTCAACAAAGTAGAAAAAGAGCAAAATGAATGCAGTACAATCAGAAGGAAGAAAATAATAGAGTAGATATCAGTGAAATTGAAAACATGAAAAGAATAGAGAATAATTAATTAAACAAAAGCTGGCTCTTTGGGAAGAGATCGATAAAATTGATAAAAGAAAGACACAAACCACTAATATCAGAAATGAAACAGGAATACCCCTACAACCATTAAAAGGACAATAATGGAATACTATGAACAACTTTATACTCACAAATTTAACAACATAAAAAATGGGCCAACTCTTTAAAAACCACACATTCATCAAAGATTAACTAGATAACCTGAATAGTTCTAGAATCACTAAAGAAATTGATTTGTAATTTAAAAGCCCCTTTAGCCTAAAAGCCCCTTTAGTCGAGCATGGTGGTTCACGCCTGTAATCCCAGCACTTTGGGAGGCTGAGGCGGGCAGATCACTTGAGGTCAGGAGTTCGAGACTAGCCTGGCCAACATGGTGAAACCTGTCTCTACTAAAAATACAAAGATTAGCTGGACGTGGTGGCAGGAGCTTGTAATCCCAGCTACTCAGGAGGCCTCGGCTGAGGCAGGAGAATCACTCAAACCTGG
>NC_045445.1:46957559-46973614 GCF_002776525.5 Piliocolobus tephrosceles | reverse complement strand
TTATAGAGCCAATATTACCCTGATATCAAAACTAGAGACATAAAAAAAGAAGAAAACTACAGACTAATATCTCTCATGAACTTAGATACAAAAGTCCTCAAACAAAATACCAGAAAACCAAATTTTAAAAAATATATCAAAAAATTATACACCATGATCAAGTGGGATTTATTCAACATATGCAGGGCTGGTTGAACATCTGAAAATCAATCAGTGTAATCTACCACTTCACCAAGATAAAGAAACAGAATCTTAAAAGACTATCAACTGAAGCTGAAAAAGCATTTGACACAAATTGATTTTTGACAAAGGTGCAAAAGCAATTTGGGGGGAAGATAGTCTTTCAATAAATGATGTTGGAAAAACTTGACATCTACAGACAAAAAAAAATTAATCTTGACCTAAACCTCACACCTTATATAAAAATTGACTCAAAATGGATCACAAGCTTAAATGTAAAATGTGAAACTATAAAACTTTTAGAAAAACACAGAAGAAAATCTTTGGGATCTAGGGCTAAGAAAAGATTTCTTATAATTGACACTAAAAGCACAATTCATTAAAAGAAAATGTGATAAATTGTAACTCATTAATTAAAGGTTTTGATAAAACAAAAGGACCCTGTTAAGAGGATGAAAAGCCAAGTTACATGTACAAGTATACAGTTAAAGAATATACTTATAAGCCACATATCTGACAAAAGACTGGCATGTAGAGTACATAACAAACTCTCAAAACCAAACAGTAAAAAAATCAAATAATCCAAGTAGAAAATGGACAAAAGATATGAACAGACATTTCACCAAAGAGGCTCTACTGGTGACAATAAACATGTGAAAAGACGTTCAACATCATTAGTCATCAGGGAAATGCAAATTAAAACCATAATGAGATATCACTTCACATCTGTCAGAAGGGCTAAAATAAAAAATAGTGACAACACCAAATTCTGGCAAGAATGCAGACAATCTGGATCACCCATACATTGCTAGTGGGCATGTAAAATGGCACAGTACTCTGGAAAAGAATTTGACAGTTTCTTAAAAAACAAAACAAACAAACAAAAAACATGTAACCACCATACCACCCGACAACTGCACTCCTAGGCATTTATCCCAGAGAAATACTTATATTCATAATAAACATGTACACCAATGTTCACACCAGCTTTTTTCATAATATCAAAAAAACTGGAAACAACCTGTATGTCCATCAACAGGTGAATGGTTAAACAAACCATGGTGCATCCAAAATACCATGGAATACTACTCAGAAATAAAAAAGAACAAACTATTGATGCGCATGACAACTTGCGCGGATCACAAGGAATTATGCTGAATAAAAAAATCCAGTTCCCAAAGGTCACATATATATGACTCTATCTACACAACACTCTTGAAATGTCAAGATTATAGAAATAGAGAACATTAATTGTTGCTCAGGGTCAAGGAAAGGAGGGGAGTGGGTGTGGCTATACAAGGGCAACAGGAGGAATCCTTGTAGTGATAAAACTGTTCTGAATTTTGACTGTAGCAATATCAATATCTTGGTTGTGATATTATACTATAGTACTGTTAAGATGTTATCACTGGAGGAAATGATATAAAGACCATACAGAATGTTGTGTATTATTTCTTACATATACATGTGACTCTACAATTATCTCAAAATAAAAAGCTTAACTTAAAAAATGAACAAATACTAGAGAGAAACATCATATACAGGCTCCAGAGTTTGACCGCCTGAATTTTAATCCTGGATCAACCATTAACAAGTATGCAACTATGAGCAGATTATAAAATCTCTGTATGCTCTCGTTTTCTCACCTACAAAAAGGGAATGAAAATACTGCCTAACTAATAGGGTTACTGTGAGGATAAATGACATGATGCTTGTAATGCATTGTCATCTTGCCAAACATACAGTAATTGCACAATAAGTGGTAGCTATTATTAGTAATAGTAATGATTCTATTATAATGATATTCAGAAGGCAAAGGTGTGCTGTTGGTTATTCAACTTCCTAAGCTACAGAAATCTTTCTCTTAACTGTCCCCTCAACTCAATCATTTAGCTAACTTTCAAATATTATTCTAAAGTTATCCAAGCAAATGTCTTGTACATGATAAATAAAATGAAACACATGCCAGTTTTTAAATAAATAGGCTTACCTAACAGTTGAAGTATAAGGTACAAGGTTTTCAAACCCTCTTGGTGACAGTTGGTTTTGGTTCACAGTAAAGCCACTGGTGATTGTGGTAGTAGTGTTGGTGGTGAAAGTGGTAGTGGTAGTCGTTGAAGTTGTAACTGGAAAATAAAGTGTATAATGTTAGTAAGAAATGAGAAATTGTTTCATTTAAGCCTTTATCATTCAGATTTAAAATTATGGAGGCATTTTTAAAAATACAAATTTGAATTCAAAGATGCAGATTTGAATTCCACACTGTTGTAATATGAAATAATAAATGGCAGGCTAGGTACCTGGATTAACTTTCCAGCTGAAAACTAAAAATCCTGGATAAATTCATAGAAAAATAAAACTTCTAACCAGCCCAATAACCATGAAAGAAATCAAATCAATCTTCAAAATTCTTCTCATAAGGAAAACTCCAGTCCCAGATGTCACTGCTGGTAAGTTTTATGAAACTGTCAAGAAAAGAATAATTGCAATTTACAAAAGATCTCTGTACATCTATATCTTTGCATACTTACATGACTGTATCTGTGTAATTAATTCCTAGAAATAAAATTTCTAGATCAAAGTGTCAGCATGCTCTAAATTTTAACATAACTTGCCAAATTGCCCTATCTAAACGATTTTGCCAATTTATGTCCCTATCAATAGGAAAGAGTGCCTATTTCTTTATACCACAGTCAATACTAGGCATGCATTTTTGCAAATCCTAGTCAAAAGCCTCTCAAAGCTTTATCTACAGCCCAGACTCTCTCTTATGTGTCTTTTTCTGTTACACCCCTATTAGAATGTCCTGCTCTCTATAGATAAAATCCTAAGTATCCTTCATGGCTTGACTCAAATTCTTTGTTCCCCATATTTATCACCTACTTCTCTCCTACTCAGAGTTTCCTTTGGTTTTCTAAATTTCTGCAGCACTTTTGGTTCTTATTACACACTGAGCACTTAATGAACAATGCATAGAAAATTGTGGCTGCTAGGGAACTGGGAAGGTTTTATTTTCTTCTTTTTGGTCTCTGTATTTTCAAATGTTCTTACAACTAGTAAATGTTGCTTCTGTAACAAGGAATCTGTTATGAAAATATAATGTACATGATTGTTTGTTTTATGTTAGCTTTGCTTTCCAAATTAGCAATAGTTTCAGATTGATGGCCACACCAGATAAATGCATAAACCATGGTGCCTGCTACAAGCACTGACTACTCTGACAGAGGCTGGCCTGAGGGAACATTCCTGCTGAGGGAACAAGCTCAAATACCGATTCTTTGTTCCAGATAACTGTCCTTTTTGTTCCTGGTTCACAGTTGACTGGGCAGGATGGCCAACTGAAGGATGGGAAGCCATCCAATGTACTACTAGCAGCCTACCTGAGGGTCTGGCACAAAAAGCTCTAGCGAAACAGGATTAATATGAGTCAGAATTTCATTTCCAAAAATTTAGCAATATGGAAAAAATCTGACTCTAGGCAGATACTGGGAAATATTTCCAAAAGTACAGAAGGAATCCAACTATAGGCAGAGAGACTTGATAGGACTGACAGAAGAAGGAGATGAAGTAGAAGTAAGGGACCATGAGCAAGTCACAATTAAGGATAAGGTAAAGCAGGAAGGCAGAGAAAGAGGTAAGGAAACCAATGAGAAATTTAAAAAAAGAAAAAAGTAGACAAAGGGAGAATAACCTAATTATGCCTATGCAATATTTGATTTGGCAGGTCCCTAAAGCTGCCTTAAGAATAATCTTAAGTTCCAATTTCCTTGAAGTAACAGTGTCATGGCAATGGCTTTACTTGAATTCCACGAGACTCCATTTCCTTTTTGGCCACAAAGGTTCTCATGATAATTCCCCATTCTTTATGTTAGCCCTTGTGAGGGTGAAATGTGCACCACAGAGGAAGACCATGCCCAATCACAAAGAAGCCCAGGAGTCACTATGGTTAGAACAGTGGAGAGATTACAGGTTGGATCTTGCGTGATATTCTTTACAACCATAAGTCATCATTTTATTCATCTGAGAACAAAAATCTTTTCTGAAAGGAAAACCTTCCTCAGAAATGCTAAAAATTAATGATAATGCCAATAGACTCCCTTTATTGATTAATTCACCCAAACACTGAGTAACTACTGCATTCAAGAGAGAAATAAATTAAAAAAAAAAAAAATGAGCCCTTCTTGTAAAGGAGAATATCTTCACCCAAAGATGGTTTTCTAATAAAGTAATCTGTATTTCCTAACATGGATAGGTATTCAAAGATGTATAATTGGCTAGGCAGGGTGGCTCACACCTGTAATCCCAGCACTTTGGGAGGCCGAAGCAGGTATATCACTGGAGGTCAGGAGTTTGAGACGAGCCTGGCCAACATGGTGAAACCCCATCTCTACTAAAAATACAAAAATCAGCCAGATGTGGTGCACACCTGTAATCCCAGCTACTCAGGAGGCTAAGTGAGCGACAGAGTGAGATTCTGTCTCAAAAAAAAAAAAAAAAGAAAAGAAAAAAGATGTATACTTAAGAGGAAATAGCAAATTCTAAGAATGTGTATACACACACACACACAGAGTATGGTACCATTTTTATAAAACAAATTTAAAATATGTCTGTATATGCTTAGAAAAAAGTCTAGAAAGATAAACTGTTCTCTCTAGAGGGAGTGATATGTATATATGCATATATGTATTGTTTTTACCTATAAGCAGCACAAACATAAAGGAATCCTGAGTCATTTTAAAATGGTATGATTATTTTAACTTCTTTTTTTTGTTTGTTTTTGACATGGAGTCTCGTTCTGTCACCCAGGCTGGAGTGCAGTGGCACGATCTTGGCTCACTGCAACCTCCACCACCCAGGTTCAAGCAATTCTCCTGCCTCAGCCTCCCGAGTAGCTGGGACTACAGGCACGTGCCACCACACCCGGCTAATTTTTTCTTATTTTTAGTAGAGATGGGGTTTCACTGTGCTAGCCAGCATGGTCTTGATCTCCTGACCTCGTGATCCGCCCGCCTCAGCCTCTCAAAGTGCTGGGATTACAGGCGTGAGCCACCACACCCGGCCTATTTTAACTTTTTATACAGTTTTATTTTTGTTATCTTTCATGCTATTTTTAAAGGCATAAATTAACTCTGGCATAGTCAAATAATATTTCAATTAATACCTAGTAAAGGAATGGGTTTGGAAGTTGTATCACAGTTTGATTTTGCAAATTACAACTTTGGTCTTAACTGGTTAATACAGTCAATACTACATTATCTGTGTAGTAAAGCAGAAGTATGGTTCTAAAAATAATACAAAAAACTACATACCAAATTTGAACTCACATTTCAATAAATCTCATTCTGATAGTCTTAAAAATCATTGCATAAAATAGTGAAAATAGTCTTTAAAATATTCTACTATCCAGTTTTCCTATCCTGTCCCTGATCAACAACTATATATCTTATTCCATGCCGGAAATGGACATCATCACCTTCCCAGACTATAAAAAGCAAACTTCTCTTAAAATTTGGTGATTATACCTAGGGCAGAGAGTAATCCCAAGTGGCTGTAAATCTGCAGATACAAACACTTGAAAGCTGCTCTGCAAGACTGGTTAGTGAGATGAAGAATCTGAATAAGTAAATACACTTGAAGAGAAAGAAAGGTAAGTAGGGAAAAAGAACACCCCAAATTGGGGCTGTCAGGTTGAGACATACCTAATGGGGAGAAGGGTAAGTGCGTTAGGTCCTGGTGGGTGAAATGATGTGTATTAGTCTGTTCTCACGCTGCTAATAAAGACATACCCGAGACTGGATAGTTTATAAAGGAAAGAGGTTTAATTGACTCACAGTTCCACATGGCTGAGGAGGCCTCACAATCATGACAGAAGGTGAATGAGGAGCGAAGTCACATCTTACATGGTGGCAGGCAAGAGAGCTTGTGTAAGGGAACTCCCTTTTATAAAACCATCATATCTTGTGAGATTTATTCACTATCACAAGAACAGCATGAGAAAGACCCGTCCCCATGATTCAGTTACCTCTCACCAGGTCCCTCCCACAACACATGGGAATTACGGGAGCTACAATTCAAGATGAGATTTGTGTGAGGACACAGCCAAATCATATCATGGTGCTAAGGGATGGGCTAGTGGCAAAAGTAGTATTTGTAGGAAGGAATTTGAGACTTGTATAGATAAGGGCTGGATGTGACAGCATCATCAAAGAGGCTGCCCATTCATATTTCAGTGATTCAACCCATAACTAAAAGAACCAGGTTTTATTTTGTCATTGTTTTATGGGGAAATAATGTGTTACATTTTTTGCGAATATGGTAACTTGCAACGTTCTTATGACACACCCTTCACAAGTCTCATACATTGGCCAGTTAGCCCACTAAACAGTAGAAACTCATAAGGTCATGTAAAAGAATAAATAAAGAGATGAGGCCAGGTGTGGTGCCTCATGCCTACAAGTTCAGCACTTTGGGAAGCCAAGGTGGGAGGATAGCTTGAGCCCAGAAGTTTGAGACCAGCCTGGACAATGTAGTGAGACCCCATCTCTACGAAAAAAAAAAAAAAAAAAATCAGCCAGGCATGGTGGTGCACACCTGTAGTTCCAGATACTCAGGAACTGGTGGGAGGTGGGAGGATCACTTGAATCCAGGAGTTTGAGACCAGCCTGGACAATGTAGTGAGACCTCATCTCTACTAAAAAAAAAAATTAGTTGGTCATGGTGGTGCATGCCTGCAGTCCCAGGTATTCAGAAGGCTGAGGTGGGAGGATCACATAAATCCAGGAGATTAGGCTGCAGTCAGCTATAATCATGCCACTGCACTCTAACCTGGGTGACAAAGTGAGACTGTATCTTAAAAAAAAGAGAGGGATGATATACGTGTCTGTTTAGAAATAATTATTTTAAGCTTAAAAGGGATTGACTTTTAGTTTAAGCCAGATTAAAAAAGAGTCATTTCATCCCTACGTAAACTTTTTAAAGTAAAAACAAATAAGACTGCTCCAAAATGGAGTCTAACTTAAAAGACAGGTTTAGGTAGATGACCCCTTACCACCCAGCTCACAATAGCTATGGGGCAATGGATAACCAAGTCTTCTTCCACCTACAACCTAACTAGCTCCTAAGTGGCAGAAACAAATTTAGAATAGGTCTAGAGAAACTCCTGTAATCAACTTTAGAAGAGGGTCAACTTTAATAGAGGTCAAAACTTAAATTAACTTTTAGAGAAAAAAAGAAAACTTTATCAATCTCAACCAGCTAAATACTGTGATCAATAACAAAAATTCTTAAGTTTGATGGTTGGCAAGAATTTGGCAGCTGTTTTGACTGTAGTCATCTCAAAGAAGTAACATCATTGATATCAACTGTCTCATTCTACTCTTTGGCAATCATCTACATAAACATATTAGTGTACCTTTTGGATACTCTGATGAGATGGTCAAAACCACTTAGCCGTAAAAGCCATAGAACTTACTTACTGCTTGTTATAAAGCACATTTCCAGTGAGAGCCCCAAGACATCCTGATACTTCTAAAATTTTATTAACTACAGTAGGAGCTGCTCCACCTGCTCCAGGGAATTTTAATGCAAATCCCAAGGTTATAATATTAAATGTTCTAGCTGAAGTTGTTGGAGCACCAACAGCAGAGAACAACATAATATTAACTATTACCCTTTAAATCAAAAACAGTGAGAAATTTATATAGTCTTTTTCATCTGAAGAGTCCTTTAGATAATTTTGGTTAAACTTCAAAATACCATGGTCAATCCATTTATATGAAATGTCCAGAAAAGGCAAATCTATGGAGATAGAAAACAGATTAGTGGTTGTCTGTGGCTGAGGGATCTTATTGGAATGATGTAAATGCTCTAAAACTAAATACAGTGATGGTTACACAATTCGATAAACTTACTAAAATTTCTGTATTGCATACTTAAAGTAAGTTAATTTTATGATGTATAATTTATAATTCATTAAAGTTAATTAAAAGATATTGTGGTCCCAATATATTTTCATTTTGTAGACAAGGACATCAGAGGGAGATAAGTGGGGGAACCTGTCAAAGGTCAGAGAGCAAGTTTTGACTGAACATGGAATTAATTCAATAATTTTAACTCCAAACCTTGGACATGGTCATATTCATGAAATCTATCATAGTTGAGAAGGATACTGCTTACATATATCAAAATGGTTCTAGAGTCATAGTCATGTCTCAAAATTGAAGTCTAAGTGGTAGAAAATATAAGTCATGTGGTAACCAATCTTAACTAATGCCTAACTATGCCAATAGCACAAGAGGATGGTGATGGTTAATTGAGCATTATTCATGCTCAATTAAGCATCAAACATTTTCTGGCTAGTTTTATTCCCAGGAATGGAGACAATCTTACTGTCATAGAGCTGGGGAGGGGGGCTATTACAGCTAGGATTACAACAAAATTTAATGATGAACATTATGATATTGTGAAGAAGAAACTTTGAAAGAAGTCAGTTTATAGAGACCTGTAAGAAAAAATTGCCTAAGGCCTACAACTAACTTTCTTACTTTCTCTTTCTTTCTTTCTTTCTTTCTTTCTTTCTTTCTTTCTTTCTTTCTTTCTTTCCTTTCTTTCTTTCTTTCTTTCTCTCTCTCTTTTTCTTTCTTTCTTTCTTTTTCTTTCTCTTTCTTTCTCTCTCTCTCCCTCCCTCCCTCTCTTTCTTCCTTCCTTTCCTTCCTTTTTTTTGTTTGACAGGGTCTTACTATTCCACCCAGGCTGGAGTGCAGTGGTGCAATCTTGGCTCACTGCAGCCTTGACCTCCTGGGCTCAAGCAGTCCTCCCACCTCAGCCTCCCCAGTAGCTGGGACTACAGGCACACACCACTATATCCGGCAAATTTTTGTATTTTTTGTAGAGACAGGGTTTCACCATGTTGCCCAGGCTGGTCTCAAACGCCTGGGCTCAAGCAATCTACCTGCCATGGCCTCCCAAAATGCTGGGATTACAGGCATGAGCCACTGAGCCTGGCCTGAATTCAGTATTTCCAACATTTGCTATTACTATACTAATGGAAAATGTGTAACAAAGAAGTTGAGGTTACGAGATAATGTCTCACATCTCAGCTCAAAGCATCCAGAGAGATGGTCCTCTTCAAGGGGTGAGGTCACAAGACATCACACAATATCAATTAGAACCCCAAAACTACAGCTGGCCCTTTGTCATGTTCCACTTCTGATAGGTAAAATGTAAGGACCACAAACCAGGTCGGTATCGAAAAACACACTATAGGAAGGCTCCAACATTTATTTCCCATTTTATCTTAGTCACATGGATAAGGACTTCTCCCCTTCAGAAATACTTGGCAAAACTCCCACTCTCCCTACTGTTAATAGCTTCAAGAAGTTGTTTCAAAGCATCACAATATTAATGAATTATATGCTTAAAGTTAGCATTTTAAGCTATAATAACCATGTTAACGTAAAAAAATTCACAGCTAAAGCCATGAGAATTAGGTTCTTAAGCAAAGCTACTATTGATATCAGCAATTATAAATGGGTTCAAGAATAATGATAATTTCTGAGACACAGGAGATCTGTAGCATATACTGGCAAATTGAGTAAGGTGGCCTCATGAGAAATTACAGTATTTTCTTTGGAATTAGTAACTTACATGAGAGCCCAATAGCAGCCGTGGAGGTCAAAGCATTTGATACTGAGGTAAACTGCATGGTGCTACTAGTGGTGGTGGCAACAGCAGCTGCTGGAGCCAAACCTAAAAATCAAAGTAACAAAAGGAAAAATATGTCACGAAAAATAATTTTTAAAAGTAAAACACCATTATAACAAGGTTCATCAATATGGAGAAATAAAAACAAAGCAAGGAAAAGCAGGTATCCTGAAACCTAATCAATAAGACAGAGTAAAAGCTTGATTAAAAAAACAGTTCATTGGTACTACTTTAGTATAGTCAGTCTTCTAGCACCATCATAACAAAGAAATTCTACTTTACTGAAAAAGAAGTCCTAAGAGGGGGGATCCACTTCCAGAACTGCAGCATAAAAAGTCCCATGAACCTGTTCCAAGTAAATCCATAACCAGCAAAAAGTTCCAGCAAAAAGTTGTGTTTTTTTTCTTTAAATTGGAAATGGCTAGAAATTGTTCTAAGAGCCCATGGCAAATGAAGAAACATTTATTCAAGAAAATCTGCTAAAACTCAGTAATCTAACAGTGACAGTCTATGGCATATGAGCCACAAGGCACTCCTTTCCTTTCACCATCCCCTTGTCTACCTTGACAGAAGCTACTCCCCAGGGAGGGGTAGCCAAAACTAGACTCCCTCTGACCCCAGCTCCCAGTCAAGGAATAGAGTATCCCAATGGGAGAGACAAGTAGCCAGCATTTCTTATACTTCCAACACAGAGTTGAAGGGGCGAAATTCCTGTTGAATATAGCCAAGAGTTCAAGGGCTCCCTTCCTTTACTCACAGGGTAGCGACTCAACCCCAAGCAGAGAAGGCTGAGAACACTGAGGCCCCAATCACCCTCACCCTGATTATCCCAGCCCAGTTCACTTGCAGGGTTAAGGTCCACACCTGAAGAGGTAAGCAAGAAGACCAGTGGCTACTGTCACTGCCCAGTACCCAAAGCACTGGCTGAACGATTCTGCCCAGGGATAAAGGCCATTCATAAGAACAGAGGGCTCCCAAGCCATCCCCAAAAGAACTGACTTTATTGAAACAGAATATGAGGACATTCAAGTCCAAAACCTTACTCTAAAAAATGGAGATTTGGGAGGTAAACAATTAAGAGGAGGCAGGGAACTTTACGAGAATAACAATTTAGGGTGTAAGTCGGCTGGTTTATCAGAGATAACCAGGGGAAAAGAAAGCTGAAAAGGGCTGTCCTGAAATCAGAAGAATGAAGTACTGATGTACACTACAACATGAATGAATCTTGAAAACATTATGCTAAATGTAAGAAGCCAGACCAAAAAAGCAAACAAAAAAAAAGTTTCATATTGTGAAATTCTATTTATATGAAATGTCCAGAATAGGCAAATTCATAGACAGAAAGTATATTAATGATTCCCAGGGGCTGGGAGGAATAGGTAATGGGGAGTGACTGCTAATGGGTATAGGGTTTTTTGTGGGGGGGCGATGAAAATGTTCTCAAATTACATAGTGGTGATAGTTGTACACTATGTGACTATATTAAAAACCACTGAATTGTATACTTAAAAATGGTGAATTTTAAGATATGTGAATTATACCTCAATTATGCTATTATTAAAAAAATACATTATCATCTCAATAGAAGCAGTAAAAGCATTTGATAAAATCCAATACCCTTTCATGGCACAAACACTCAACAAATTAGGAAGAGAAGGGAGCTTCCTAAACAGGATAAAGGGCACTAATGAATAAGCTATAGTAACATCACACTTAATGGAGAAAGACTAAATACTTTCCCACTACCATCAGAAACAAAACAAGGATGTCTGCTCTAACCACTTCGATTCAACAATACATGGAAAATTCTAGCCAGGACAATAGGCAGGAAAAAGAAATAAAACGCATGTAGATTGAAAAGAAAGAAGTAAAACTATCTCTATTCATAGATGACATGATCATGAACACAGAAAATTCTAAGAAATAAAAAATCTACTAGAACAATAAACAAGTTCTGTAAGGTTGCAGGATACAAGATTAATATACAAAAATAAATTACATTTCTATATTATAACAATGAACAATACAAAATGAAAGAAAGTAAGAATATAATTCCATTTATGATTGCTCACAAAGAAATACTGAAGGACAATTTTTAAATTACATAATGTACACAAAAATATGAAACATCATTTGAAGAAATTAAAGATGTTCTAAATAAATAAAAAGATATGTTTACGGATCAAAAGACTTACTATTGCTAATATGGTATGATAGACAGAAAACTGGTCCCCAAAGATGGCCTAATACCCAGAACCTGTGAACATATTGCCTTACTTGATAAAAGGGACTTTACAGATGGGATTAAGGTTAAATACCTTGAGATATCCTGAATTATCCAAGTGAGAAAATTTAATGACCCCAATCCTTTAAAGTAGAGAACCTTTCCAGGATGTGGTCAGAGGTAGATGGGACTACAAGAGAATGGTCAGAAAGACACAAAATTGCTGATACAAATGGCCAAGAAAGCACATGAAAACATGCTCACTATCTTTAGTCATTAGGGAATTGCAAATCAAAGCCACAATGAGATACTGCATTATACCCATTAGGATGGCTATAATCAAAAAGATAGATCAAGTGTTGATGAGGACGTGGAGAAATTGGAATTTTTTAACACTGCTGTTGGAAATGTAAAATGCTGTACCTCTTTGGAAAACTGTCTGACATTTCCTCAAAGGGCTAACATAGTGTTACCGTATGACCCAGCAATTCTACTCTTAGGGATATATATATACATGCCAAAAAGAGATGAAACATATATTCACACAAAAACATATATGTGAATATTCATGGCAGTATTATTCAAAACAGACAAGAGGTAGAAACCCAAATGCCTATTAACTGATGAATAGATGAATAAAACACAGTGTATCCATGCAATAGAATTGTACTTGCCGTAAAAGAAAAAGTAGTAATACATGCTACCACATGAATGAGTTTTGAAAGCATGCGAAGTGAAAGAAGCTAGTCACAAAAGACCAAATAATATATTATTCCATTTATTAAAAATACATGATTCCATTACAGAGACAAAATGTAGATTAGTGGTTGCCAAGGACTGGGGAAAAGGAGGAATGGGCAATGACTGCTAATGGGTAGAGAGTTTATTTTGGGGATGATGAAAATATTCTAATATGGCCTATTGTAATGGTGGCTGCATAGCTCTGTGAATCACTGAACTGTACATTTTAAATGGGTGAACTGTACAGTATGTAAAGAATAAATGAAGGTCTGGAATAAATTTTCAGAAAACAGATTACCTGCCTCTTTAAAAAGAAAACTATAAGAATAAATTAATGCATAATGACACAAATAAGATTAATGAGTTACTTGAAAGCAAAGTTCATATCTTTTCATCCCCACTACAGATCAATGCACATGGCACATAATAGTAATTGTTCAATAAGTGTTTCTGCTGAATTGAACCAACTTTTTCTAGACTCTAACACACAATTACAGATATTCTATTTTACCTTTAAAAAGAAAAGGTGCTTAATAAGTAACTGTACTTGCATCTATTATTGCCTGCATTCAACTGTCATGGTGACAAGTGATGTAAGGTTCTGCTATCCAAAACATCTAGGTCCTCTGGGGTTGAAAGAGACAGAAAGGAGATATGGGGAAGGAATTGGAAACTTTACCACATACAAAAACTACTTAAAATTTATACAGCGCAATATCCCTATGTTTCATTTAGGAGAAGAACCATATGTATACTTTTAAAGAAATAACCAATTGTACTTTGGGAGGCCAAGTCGGGAGGATAGAGGTCAAGAGATAAAGACCATCCTGGCCAACATGGTGAAACCCCGTCTCTACTAAAAATAAAAAATAAATTAGTGGGGTGTAGTGGTGCACGCCTGTAGTCCCAGCTACTCAGGAGGCCGAGGCAGGAGAATCGCTTGAACCCAGGAGGTGGAGGTTGCACTGAGCCGAGATTGTGCCACTGCACTCCAGCCTGGTGACAAAGCAAGACTCCATTAAAAAAAAAAAAAAAAAAAAAAAAAAGGAAGAAAGAAATAACCAATTGTATAGCAAAGGCATTTATATTTACAATTCATTACCTATCTGAGAGGTTGAATTTTTAATATGGGTTTCATTGGTACTTCAATTTTTTTCATTTGAAATTGCCTATTCATGTCACCTGCCCATTTTCACATCAAAGAATACTGTCTTATTACTGATATTTTCAAATTTTATTTTAAAATTACATAGATATATTGCATAATAGTGCATAATAGTGGGGGTTGGGCTTCTAGTGTACCCATCAGCCAAATAGTGAACACAGTACCCAATAAGTAATTTTTCAACCTTTACCCCCACCCCCAACTCTCTCCCTTTGGAGTCCCTAGTGCTTATTATTTTCATCTTAACGTCCATGTGTACCTACTGTTTAGCTCCCACTTATACATGAGAACATGTGATATTTGATTGTCTTTTTCTGAGTTACTTCTCTTAGTTAGGCCTCTGGCTCCATCCATGATATCATAAAGGATATGATTTCATTCTTTTTATGGCTGCATAGTCCAATGAACCACTTATGGACATTTAGGTTGATTTCATGACTTTGCCATTGTGAACAGTGCTACAATAAACATATAAGTGCAGATGTCTTTTTTATATACTGGTTTCTTTTCCTTTGTGTAGATATCCAGCAGTGGAATTGCTAAATCAAAAGGTGGTTCTATTTTTAATTATCTGAGAAATCTCCATATTGCTTTCCATAGAAATTGAGACAATTTACATTCCTACCAATGCTATTACTGATTTTTAATAAAAGTGTATATCAAGGCTATTTATTTTGTCATATGTTGCAATAATTCCTCTACCCCAGTTTGTCATTCAGTTTTTACTTTATTTTTATGTAGTCAAATCTTTCCAACATTTTTTTTCTGGTATATGTCTCCATATAATAGTCTGTGTCTTCATATCATGTTTAAAAAGACTTTTCTCTTAAACGTATGAAAAGGTGCTCAACCTCATTTTTAAGAGAAAATTGCAAATTATAACTACATTGAGAATAATTTGATTTAACAAATGACAATAAGTCAAAAACTAAACACACTCTGTTAAAGACACTATAAAGAAGCAGGCAGCCTCACAGGTTCCAAATGGGGGGATAAATTGGTACAACTATGGGAAACAAGTGGTCAATGTTTTAAAAATTACAAATGCATCTATCTTTTGAACCAGCAATACTTTTTCTGGAAATTTAGCCCCAAAAATATACTTGCATACCCGTAAAATGACACGTAAAATGATACCAATTGCATCACTGTTTGTATTAGTAAAGGATTATGTAAACAACCCAAATGGCCATCAGCAAGGGACTGGATATATAAATTATAGCACATCCAGAGCATGGACTACTATGATCCTATTGACGAGTTGATGGGTGCTGACGAGTTGATTGGTGCAGCACACCAACATGGCACAAGTACACATATAAAACAAACCTGCACGTTATGCACATGTACCCTAGAACTTAAAGTATAATAATAATAATAATAATAATAATAATAATAATAATAATAATAAAGTACTCAGGAAAAACATACTGAGGAAGCTCTCTATGTACTGACTAATGTGAAGACATTCCAAATGTGTAAAATAAGCATATAAAGTTTTTAAGTTTGAAAAGCAAGGTACAGAATAGTGTATAGAGTATACCATTTATATCAAAAAAGGCAGAGGACTAAGAATACGTATTTTTATTTCTCAACAAACTCATGAAGAAGCTCTGGAAAGACATATACAATTACTGTGGTTAACTGAGTATGGGAAAGGGGCAGGGGTAATAAAGATGTAGATGGGAAATAATATACCTATTTGTGCTATTTATAGTTTTATTTTTGAATCATTTGACTATATTATTTTAAACTCCTATAGAAATGCTTATCTCCTCAACTCCAGAAATATTATTTACATATTTTCATATTCACCTATGCTTTAAAAAAAATTTATGGTTTCGCTTTTTTTTTTTTTTTTTTTTTGAGGCAGAGTCTTGCTTTGTCACCCAGCTGGAGTGGTGCAGTGGCACGATCTCGGCTCACTGCAACCTCCGCCTCCTGGGTTCAAGTGATTCTCCTGCCTCAGCCTCCCTAGTAGCTGGGACTACAGGCATGCACCACAACGCCCAGCTTTTTTTTTTTTTTTTTTTTTTTTTTTTG
>NC_045445.1:46954168-46957459 GCF_002776525.5 Piliocolobus tephrosceles | reverse complement strand
CCATGTTGGCCAGGCTGGTCTTGAACTCCTGACCTCAAGTCATCCACCCACCACGCCCTCCCAAAGTGCTGGGATTACAGGCATGAGCCATGCGCCTGGCTATGGTTTTACTTTCTACCTTACCCCCAATAACTGGTTAGCCAGCTACTGCAATTCATTTATTCACTACTGTATTCTCTATCTCACAAATTTGAAATGTCACCTTCACAAGCACAGGTTTGTTTCTGTACGGTACTTTAAAATATTTCACTGATTTTTCTTTCTATCCCTGTTCCATAGCACTAGAATTATTTTATTTTTATGTTACATAATATTTTAAATTTACAGGAAAAGAATAAATTTATAACAATTTTCACGTTTTCTTGCAAGTTCTCATTACTTTCCTTAAAAAAAAAAAAAAAAAAGAGGTGGCTAGTCTCACGCATTTATTCCCCCATATAAACTCTGAAATCTTGTCAAATCCTTCCTTCCTTTCCTTCCCCCAATGATTCCCATTATGGTTTTACAAGAATTGCATTAAATGTATAGATTAATTCAAAGATAAATGACATCCTTATCTTATAGGGTCTGAGCATTCAGTGGGTCTTTTCATTTATTCACATCCTCTTTTACATTCATCTGTAAAATTTTGTGGTTTGTTTCATCTAAGTCATGCACATTTTTAAAAGTTTACTCCTATGCATCTCATTCTTTTGGCTGAAATTGTTAATTAGACCTTTCTCCATTATATTTCCCAACTGCTATTGCTTAAACATGGGAAAGCTATTGATTTTTGTATTATTTATTTTGTAACTGGTCATATTACTGAAACCTCTTCACTATCTCTAATTAAATTTACACTTGATTTATGCCCATATTTTAAAATCTTGATCATTTGTCCCAGATACTGGCATAATTTCAAGGGCCTGACCTTAAATCACATACCTAAAGGTAACTAGGGGAGCAAATACCACTTAATATGATTTGCTTTCAAGTTAAATGAATCTTAGAAAAGGATTTAAAATACAAAAATCTTAGCTTCCTAATCATAGGAGAAGATCAGAGGTGTTCGACATTACCAAATAAGTCTTTGCTGTGGGGGACTGAACTGTGCGCTGTAGGATGTTCAGCAGCATCCCTGGGCTCTCATGCCGGCAGCATCTCCCTAGTCTTGACAACCAAAAATGTCTCCAGATTTGGTCAAAATTCACCCATGGTGGGGCCAACTGTCTCCAGCTGAGAACTACTAAACTAGAAGAAGGGTTCAATATCACAATTTCCTCCATCTAGTGCTATAAGGATCCCCAAATCAGCCTTAATTCCTTTATGTTTAAGAACTTAAGAAAATGCCAACTATCTTAATAAATAGGAGGACATAGAAAATGGCAATTTTTTAAAAAGAGAATAGAGGTAGTGTCCTTACACTACAAGATAGGGGGGCATGCTACAGTAACAAAAATGGCGATACTCGAATAAGAAAAAGAGATCAACAGAACAGAATAGAAAGTCTAGAAGCAGAGTCAAGCCAAGTTAAACAATAATTTGGTGTATCAGGAAGGTAGCAATTTCAATTAATAGAGAAAGGATGTCTATTTAACAAAATACAAGGGTTCAATTCACTAATCACTTATGGGGGAAAAAATTAAGATTCTTAAAAATATAAAACACAAAATAACCAAAAAAATAAGAATATCGAGATGGAAAGGCCTATATGAATATGCTTTGAGAGAACCCCTAAAAAATGAAAGTTTTGACAACATAATAACTAAAATCTTAGGCTAGGTGTGGTGGCTCATGCCTGTAATCCCAGTGCATTGGGAGGCCAAGGAGGGAGGATCATTTGAGGCCAGGAGTTCAAGACCAGGCTGGGCAACATAGCAAGACCCTGTCTCTAAAGAGAAAAATATTAGCCAGGCATGGCAGCATGTGCCTGCAGTCCTAGCTACTCGGGAGGCTGAGACAAGACAATCACCTGAGCCCAGGAGTTTGAGGCTGCAGTAAGCTGTGATTGTGTCACCGCACTCCAGCCTGGGCAGCAGAGTGAGACCGTGTCTCTAATTAATTAAAATCTCAAGGACTTCCATTTCAGGGCAGATGGAGTAGCTGTACTTCTCCCTCTTCCTCCCCCTAAATATAACTAAAACCCCAGGACATTATGTATAAAATAGACGTAAGAAACCCAGGAGTGGTGGCTCACACCTGTAATCCTAGCACTTTGGGAGGCTGAGGTGGGAGGATCACTTGATCTCAGGAGTTCAAAACCAGCCTGAGCAACATAATGAGACTCTGGCTCTATTTCTTAAAAAAAAAAAAAAAAAAAAAAGAGAGAGAGAGAGAAAAGTAAAATAAGATAAAACATAAATAAACCTAAGAAGATCCTGAAAGGTAGAGAGAAGAAGGCAAACTGGCTAGGGATTCCAAGACCAAAGGAACAATATGGTGGTGAGTTCCCTAGGTTTTCTTTTTGCCTCATATTTCCCAGGCTTGGAGATGAACAGGTTGGCAACCCAGAAATGACAATGGGTATAAATTTTTCAAAAAGTCCTAACAAAAAGGTCTGCTTTTTTAGACAAAGGGCAAGGAAGGGCAGCCTAGCAAGTCAGAAAACTTTTAGACAATAATCACTCTAACTATAACCAACCACCAGAGAAAAATCTGTGGTCCTATCTGCACTCAAGCCAGCAAACACCAAGTGGACAGCCTAGACACCCACCCTTGTGAGGCTATAAAATGGCATCCCAACACCCTCACCAGGGTGGTGTCAAAGAAGGCCAAATTCAAAGCCAAGTTTTTCATCCCTGCCAGCAGTTAATGAACTCCATTCTCACCTTGTCAGTAGAAACCATATTGGGGGCAGGAATCCCCACTCCACCTAGCAGTAACTTGGAGACCCTCATTTCTGGTGTCCACTGACACCACATATGGAAAATGAAGTCCTACTCCCATTCTGCAGTAAAAAGGCAGCATTTTTACCGCCAGAACAATGTCAAATAAAGTCAGCCAAAGCAAAAGGTTTAAATCAGATCCAGAGTCTCATAACATAGTATGAACATATCTAGGTTTCAATTTAAAAATCACAAAGATTTTAAAGAAATAATGTAAAACAAATTCATCAACAAACAATTATAAACACACTTCAAACAAATGAAAAAAACTGCCTCAGCACAAAAAAAGAGAAGAAAGAAAGAGAGAGAGAGACAGAGAGAGAGAGAGAGAGAGAGAAGGAAGGAAGGAAGGAAGGAAGGAAGGAAGGAAGGAAGGAAGGAAGAAAGAAAGAAAGAAAGAAAGAAAGAAAGAAAGAAAGAAAGAAAG
>NC_045445.1:46927871-46954158 GCF_002776525.5 Piliocolobus tephrosceles | reverse complement strand
AGAAAGAAAGAAAGAAAGAAAGAAAGAAAGAAAGAAAGAAAGAAAGAGAAAGAAAGAAAGAAAGAAACTCTTGGCAAAGAAAGAGAAGTTATAAAGAACCAAGCAAAAATTTTAGAATGAAAAATTTGTAATAGAAGAAATGCAAAGGTTGGTAGAAGAAACCAGTAGTAGAATAGAGGGAGAGTATAGAAATAAAAATCAGTGAACAGGATGATAGAATAATAGAAATTATCCAAACCAAACAACAGGGAAAAATAGACTGAAAAAAAATTAACAGAGCATCAGGTCCTATTGGACTATAACCAAGAACTTAACTTTCATGTCATCAAAGACAAGAAGAGAAAGAGGGTAGCGCTAAAAAGTAAATAATAGCTGATAGAAAAAATAGGTGAAAATGTTCCAAATTTGGAAAGAGGCATAAATGAACAGACTCAAGAAGCAGAGCGAACCCAAAAAGGATAAACACAAAGAAATTTACACAAAGACACATAACAATTAAACTTCTGAAAACTAAAGACAAAGAAAAAACTTGAAAGCAGTAAGAGAAAAATGGCATCTCACCAAGAGAGAAAAGACTACTTGAATGACAGAGGATTTCTCATCAGAAAGCAGGAAAGCAAGAAAGAAGTAGCCCAATACTTTTCAAGCGCTGAAAGAACTGTCAACTCAGAGCAAACGAAAATATCCTCCGGAAAAAAGAGAGGAAATCAAGGCATTGAGAGATGAAGGAAAGCTCAGAAAATCTGTTGCCAATAGACTACCGTAAAAATAGCCCCAGCTACTCGGGAGGCTGAGGCAGGAGAATGGCGTGAACCTGGGAGGCAGAGCTTGCAGTGAGCCGAGATCGCACCACTGCACTCCAGCCTGGGCGACACAGTGAGCCTGTGGCAATTAAATTAAAACAGAAAGGAAGTTATAAAAGAAGGAATCTTGGGACCTCGGGAAGTGAAAAACAACAAATAAAAGCAAACATATGGGTAAATATAATAGGCTTTCCTTCTTACCTTCAGTTTTCTTAATTATGTTTAAAAGCTGAAGCAAAAATTATAAACCTATCTGATATGGCTCTAAATATATGTAGAGGAAATATTTAAGACAATTACATTACAAATGGAGAAGGGTTAAGGGACATACAGGGAGGAACAATTTTTAGACTTCACTCAAACTGGTAAAACAGCAATGCCAGTAGACTGTATATAATATCTAGGGTGACCGTAAAAGCTATACAAAAAGATACTCTCAAAAACACTATAGACAAATCAAAATGGAATTCTAAAAAACGTTCAAATAACCAATAGGAAGGCAGAAATGGAAAACAGAGAAATGAAAATCATAATTTAAAAAATGACAGATATAAGCCCTAATACAGCAATACAATAATTATCATACATGTAAATAGCCTATATATGCCAATTAAAAATTGGTACAGGGAATTAAAAACACAACTCAACTATATGTTGTCTGTAAGAAAGTCACTTCAAAAGTAATGATATAGGCAAGTTAAGAGTAAAAAGATAGGAAAAAAATATACCATGCAACATTAAACAAAAGAGAGTAGGGAGTAGATATATTATTAGCAGACAAAATAGACTTCAGAACAAAGAAAATTACCATAGACAGAGGAGGATATTTACACAATGATAAGGGGGCCAATCCTCTAAAAAGTCTTAGTAATCATATGTGTATGAACCAAACAACAGAGCTTCCAAATACGTAAAGCAAAAACTGATGAAACTTACAGAGAAATTCACTATTACACAGTTAGAGATTTCAATACCCCTCTCTTACCAACCGATAGAACTTATCAGAAAATTGGCAAGGATACAGAAGAACTCAAAAGCATCATGAACCTTCAGGATCTAATTGACATTTATAGAACACTTCACCCAAAAAAGCAGAATACACATACTTTTTGTTTTTAAAAATCAATTTATTGGGTATATTTAATATATTCAACCTAATGTTATGGGATACATACAAATAATAAAAGTTACTATAGTTAAGCAAATTAACATACCCATCATCTTACATAATTATCCATTTTTTGTGTAACAGCAAAAATCTACTCAGTTTTGCAGATACTCTTAATACAGCACAATTTTGTTAACTACAATCCTCATGATGTTATATATTAGATCTCTAGACTTGTTCATCCTACATATCTACTACTTTAAAAAAATGTCAATAGCATTTGGGGTACGAGTGGTTTTTGGTTACATGGATGAATTATATAGTAGTAAAAAATACACATACTTTTCGAGCTGGGCATGGTGGCTCACTCCTGTAATTCCAGCACTTTGGGAGCCAACGTGGGCAGATCACTTGAGGTCAGGAGTTCGAGACCAGCCTGGCCAATATGGTGAAACCCTGTCTCTACTAAAAATACAAAAATTAGCCGGGCATGGTGGTGCATACCTGTAATCTCAGCCACTTGGGAGGCTGAAGCTGGAGAATCGCTTGAACGTGGGAGGTGGAAGTTGCAGATCATGCCACTGAACTCCAGTCTGGGTGACAGAGCTAGACTCTGTCTCAAAAAACAAAACAAAACAAAACAAGAAAAAGAATACACATACTTTTCAAGTACCCATGAAAGAAATACCAAGATAGATCATATATTTAGCCATAAAACAAACATCGACAAATTTAAAAGAATTAAAATGATACAGAGTGCATTCTCCAACTACAATTGAATTGAACTAGAAAGATAACAGGAAAATCTTCAAACATTTGGAAACTGAACACTTCTAAATAACACATGGGTCAGAGAGGAAGTCTCAAGAGAAATTTAAAAATACACCAAAGTGAATGAAAATGAAAATACATCCTATCAAAATTTGTGAGACACAAAGCAGTACAGACAGGGAAAGTTATAGCATTAAATGCACACATTAGAAAAGAAGAAAAGTCTAATCAATAATTTAAGTTCCCAACGGAAGAACCAAGAAATAAAATAGCAAAATAAGTGCAAAGCAAACAGAAAGAAAAGAGCAAAAACTCAGTAAAATTAAAAACGAAAACAATAAAAAAATCAATCGTACAAAGAGCTGATTCTTTTATTCATTTATTTATTTATTTATTTATTTATTTAGAGATGAATTCTGGCTTTGTCGCCCAGGCTGGAGGGCAGTGGTACAATCTCGGCTCACTGCAACCTCTGCCTCCCAGGTTCAAGCAATTCTCCTGCCTCAGTCTCCCGAGTAGCTGGGATTACAGGCGCGCACCACCATGCCCCGCTAACTTTTGTATTTTTAGTAGAGATGGTGTTTCGCTATGTTGGCCAGGCTGGTCTTGAACGCCTGACCTCAGGTGATCTGCTCACCTCAGCCTCCCAAAGTGCTGGGATTACAGACGTGAGCCACTGCACCCGGCCAAGAGCTGATTTTTGGGAAGATCTATAAAATTAACAATTCTAGTAAGACTGACAATAAAAGAGGGAAAACACAAATTACCAATATCAGGAATGAAACAGGGGATATCATGACATACCTAGCAGACATCAAAAGAATACTATGCCCATGAATTTAATAATTTAGAAGAAATGGACCAACTTCTCAAAAAACATAAACTACCACAATTCGTCAATATGAGAAACATCATTTGACTGGCCCTATGACAATTAAGGAATTTGAATTCATAAATGTGAAAACTCCCAAAAATCAATCTCCGGGTTGGGATGATTTCATTGGAAAATTCTACCAAATGTTTAAAGAATTTCTTTCAGAAAATAAAACAGGAGAACTCATTTTATGAAGCTAGTGTTACTCAGTGACCAAAACCAGACAGACAATAGAAAAAAGAAAACTGCAGACCAATATCCTTCATGAACATAAATGCAAGAATTCTTAATGAAATAATAGCAAATATAATTCAACAATATATAAAAGAACTATATACCATGACAAGTGGGATGTATTTCAGAGGTGCAAGGTTGTTACAATATTTAGGGCCAGTTGATGTAATTCACTGTATTAGCAGGATGATGAAAACAAATCACATGACCATATCAATTGACACAGAAAAAGCATTTGAAAAAATTCAACACCCAGTCATGGTAAAAACTCCCCGCCACCCCACTAAAAAAACTGGAATACAGAGAGGGGAATTTCCTTAACTTGATAAAGAACACCAACAAAAAACTGCAGCTAAGACTATGCTTAATAGTGAAAGACTGAATGTTTTCCCCCTAAGATCAATAACAAGGCAACCTGCTCTCACCACTCTTATTCAAAACAGTGCTGGAAGTTCTAGCTATTGCATTAAGGCAAGAAAAAAAAAAGGCAACCAGATTGGAAAGGGAGAAATGAAACTATCTATATTTGCAAGTGACATAATTATCTACGTAGAAAAATCATAAGAAATTTACAAAAAATCTCCTAGAATAAATGAGTTCTCCAATGTTTCAGGATACAAGATAGACATACAAAATCGACTGTATTTCTATATACTAGTGATGAAAAGCAAACACTATATCATCTACAATCTCTAAAAAAAGAGAAATACCTAGGTATAAGTTTAAAAATAGAAAAAATCACAAACAGCATTCTATCTTTTGTAAAATCATATTATCCACTGACATTACTCAAATCCTCATGCAGAAAGGACCCATATAATACATTGCTATTTTGGATGCTTTTTTTCTCACTAAAAAAAGACATGAACAGATAAGATATACAGATGACAAATAAGCACAGGAAAAGATGCTCAACATCATTAACTATCAGAGAAACTGTAAATTAAAACTATAATTATGATATCACTATCTATAAAAATGGCTAAAATAAAAAATAGTAGTAATATCAAATGATAGTGAAGATACAGAGAAACTAGATCTTGTATACATTGCTGGTGGGTATCTAAAATGGTACCGCTAACATGGAAAAGTTTGGCAGTTTCTTATAAAACTGAATATGCAACTACCATATGACCCAGACATTCCACTCCTGGGTATTTATCCCAGAGTAATGAAGACTTATATTCATGAAAAAAATCAGTACACAAATATTCATAGCAGCTTTATTCATAATAGCCAAAAAGTAGAAAAAATACAAGTATCTATTCATAGATAATATTTTTTAAAAAACTGTAATACATCCATACAATACAATAGTATGCAACAATAAAAAAAAACAAGCAGGTCAGGTACAGTGGCCCATGCCTGTAATCCCAGCACTTTGGAAAGCCAAGGCAGGAGGATTGCTTAAGCTCAAGAGTTTGAGACCATACTGGACAACATGGTGAAACCCTGTCCCTACAAATAGTAATAATAATAATACAAAAAAATTAGCCAGGTGTGGTGATGCACGTCTATGGTCCCAGCTACTCAGGAGGCTGAGGTGGAAGAATCACTTGAGCCTGGGAGGTCGAGGCTGCAGTAAGCCATGATGGTGCCACTGCACTCCAGCCAGAGCGAGAGTGAGACCCTGTCTCAATAAGAAAGAAAGAAAGAGAGAGAGAGACAGAGAGAGAGAGAGACAGAGAGAGAGAGAGGAAAGAAGGAAGGAAGGAAGGAAGGAAGGAAGGAAGGAAGGAAGGAAGGAAGGATACACACAACAATCTGGATGAATCTCCAGAAAATTATGCTGAGTGAAAAAAGGCATTCCCAAAAGATTATATAGTATATGGTCCAGTGTATATAACATTTTATTAACTGCATTTTGGTTTAGCAAGATCCTGAATGTCTTCTTATTAATGGTGAATACAGGTTAAATGTATTTTACTGAAACCTAATTGGAAACTGGTTACCCATGTATAGTATATATATAGCATATAAGATGTCTCCACTAGCCAAAATATTTTAGCAAGAACATACCATTTCCCAATCATGCCATATAACTGACTTATTACATCATATAATATTCTCTAAAATAATATAATATACCCTAAATATATGCTTTCCTGTTCTATTGTTCCTCCTGATAAATTTCATTTCAGAAGTTTTAAGAGAGGAAGAAAAACAATCAGCAGATTGTGAACAAGAAATACTTGTAAAACATAAGATTAAACAATTGAACAAAACATTTCAGGGTAACTCTGATTACTATATGCCAATTTGTCTAGACTACTGGTTCTCAGGAGTTTGTTGCTTTTTCCAAAACAAAGATTGATTTGTTCTAAACCTAAAACTATAAGCCAGAAGGGGCACTTTGTATTTAATTTCTGCTATATTCATCAATAACACTAACCTCCAACGAGAGAAGTGACCACATTTGGATTTGAATCAATCAACTAAGAATCTCAAAACCAATCTTGAATACTGTCCTTCTCCGTTAGAGAGCAGAGCTCAAACCTTACTTGTGGACTGTCTGCCAAGGATGAAAGGAGCTATTGGTTGTACAGCAGTTGTGCCACTAGATGCCTAAGTAGCAGGAATAAGGGGTAAGCCTACAAATGCTGTTGGCTGAACTGCATGCCTCATGGAAACAATATTTAGACTGGTGCTCCCAGTCTGAGGTGTGCCTCCACCGATGAATGAAAAACCTGAGTAGCAGAGGAGGGAGCAGAGCCAAAAGCAAAAGGAGTGGATGCTGTCACCTCATGTGACAGGGTATTGCTAGTTACAGCATTAGTAAGGGTGCTGGCACCTACCCCTAAAATCCCTGTAATCACTGTAGGTTGTGTGGAAGCAGTGTTGCCCAACTTTTTTTTTTTTTTTTTAATTGTTGTGGGTGTAGTAGGTGTATAACTTTACAGTTACATGAGATATTTTGATACAGGCACATTCTAAACAGAAAAAAAGGACACAAAAATCAACATAATAGTTATCTGACATATTAAAAGGCAACTAGATAACACGGCTCCTGTCAAATGAAGTTTTAAATGTGAAGGTTTTGTTCTATAGGTTATTTCATCTCAATACAGGAAGATAACCAGATATTAATATAGGAATACATGTACAGAGCTCCATATTTCTCATTCATAGATAAAGGTTACCTAATTTGATCCACCTTAAGGGGAAAAACATGTTAAAATGTTTTAATGGGGAAAGAGTAGTTCAGAAAATTTTGTCTTCTGTGGAGACAAAAGGACTTGTATGGCTGGGCACGGTGGCTCACACCTGTAATCCTAGCAGTTTGGGAGGCCAAGGCAGGTGGACCACAAGGTCAGGAGTTTGAGACCAGCCTGGCCAAGATGGTGAAACCCCATCTCTACTAAAAATACAAAAATTAGCCAGGCACAGTAGCGCACGCCTGTAATCCCAGCTACTCAGGAGGCTGAGGCAGGAGAATCGCTTGAACTCGGGAGGCGCATGTTGCAGTGATCCAAGATCGCGCCACTGCAATCCAGCCTAGCAACAGAGTGAGACTCCATCTCAAAAAAAAGGACTTATACTTCCTCTTTCTGCCAGTCCAGCACTTTATTAAACAACATAAGTTTTTGTTTTAGACATTAAATCAAACGACACGCATCTCTTTAAAAGAATTTTTAGAGATTTTTAATGTTTTTTCCACACTAACCAAACTTCAGAAAAGTTTAGAAATTTTTAAATGTATTTCATGACCCATGACAAAATACTTCAATATTTAAATTAATCCTCCTAAGAAAGATTATTTAGCATTCAATTACAAGTTATTAGATAACTGTAACAGGATAAAGGAGAATTCCAGAGGTAATACCCTTGCTTTCACCAGGTTCTCAGGTGCTACTAAAAGACATGAGGCTATCAGTGCTACGAAAAACCAAATGGATTTACCTAAAAAGGCATAAAATGAGTATCTCCTTTAAAATTCTGAGATGCATAAAGGAAAACTATATAATGAGTTCATTACAATGACCAATAGAAAAATATCTCTCTAAAGAGTCACTTATTCAGCAAGTAGCCTAATTTCAAGATGATACATTTCCAAAATTCAGTGAGTACTCCTCCTATGGTTCACATAAAATGAAGGGAGACCACAGATCAGAATTCAGTGTGCCTTGTGCCTCAAATCTGAGATGCCTTCAATTTGGTAGACTACCTTGGGAATGAAAAGCATAATTCCAAATAGATTTTTATTTTCGAGACAGCATCTCACTCTGTCACCCAGGCTGGAGTGCAGTGGTGCAATCATGGCTCACTGCAGCCTCGATGTCCAGGCTCAGGCAACCCTCCCACCTCAACCTGCTGAGTAGCTGGGACTATAGGCACATACTACCACACATGGCTAATTTTTTGTATTTTTTGTAGAGATGGAGTTTTGCCATGTTACCCAGGCCAGTCTCAAACTCCTGTGCTCAAGCAACCCGCCTGCTTCAGCCTCTCAAAGTACTGGGATTACAAGTGTGAACCACTGTGCCCGGCCACAAATAGTTGATTTAGAAATAACATACCATTTCTTTACCCAGTTTGTCTCTCAGAGACAGTTACCTTTGTATCCACTAAAAAAATCAGAAACTGTATTGCTCTTACACTAAGGAAAATCCAGTTGCTACTGGGGCAGGAGTTGACACAACCAGTGTTCCAAAAATGAATCCTGTAGTCTGTGTAGCTGGAGCTGGATGTGAATAAGCCAGTGGAAGATGAAGATGTACTTGTAACTGTTTGGGACAAAACCCTCAAATTTAATCCTCCTATACCAGATGTAGAGAAAATAAACCCTGTAGTGGAAGTAGTCGCTGCTGTTTTCGCAGAGCCAAAAAATGAACCCATCTGTAAAGTTCCTCCAAAATTAAACCTGCTCATGACTCCAAACCCTAAAAGAGGATAAGAGAAGAATGGGAAAAAAAATTAGAGCTCTCAATGAGACCTCAAAGAAAAGATGGTGGACATAAGCCACGCTGGAGTTGCTCCCTCGTACTCCAAACTTCTAGAAATACCAGTTTACTGGAAGCATTTCCCTTGAAAACTGGCATAAGACAGGGATGCCCTCTCTCACCACTCCTATTCAACATAGTGTTGGAAGTTCTGGGTTAGGGCAATCAGGCAAGGGAAAGAAATAAAGGGTATTCAATTAGGAAAAGAGGAAGTCAAATTGTACCTGTTTGCAGATGACATGATTGTATATTTAGAAAACCCCATCATCTCAGCCCAAGATCTCCTTAAGCTGATAAGCAACTTCAGCAAAGTCTCAGGATACAAAATCAATGTGAAAAAGTCACTAGCATTCTTATACACCAATAACAAACAAACAGAGAGCCAAATCATGAGTGAACTCCCCTTCACAATTGCTACTAAGAGAATAAAATACCTAGGAATATAACTTACAATGGATGTGAAGGAGCTCTTCAAGGAGAACTACAAACCACTGCTCAATGAAATAAAAGAGGACACAAACAAATGGAAGAACATTCCATACTCATGGATAGGAAGAATCAATATGGTGAAAATGGTCATACTGCCCAAGGTAATTTATAGATTCAATGCCATCCCCAATGACTTTCTTCACAGGATTGGAAAAAACTACTTTAAACTTCATATGCAACCAAAAAAGAGCCTGCATTGCCAAGACAGTCCTAAGTAAAAAGAACAAAGCTGGAGGCATCACGCTACCTGACTTCAAACTATACTACAAGGCTACAGTAACCAAAACAGCATGGTACTGGTACCAAAACAGAGATATAGACTAATGGAACAGAACAGAGCCCTCAGAAATAATACCACACATCTACAACCATCTGATCTTTGACAAACCGGACAAAAACAAGAAATGGGGAAAAGATTCCCTGTTTAATAAATGGTGCTGGGAAAATTGGCTAGCCATAAGTAGAAAGCTGAAACTGGATCCCTTCCTTACACCTTATACAAAAATTAATTCAAGATGGATTAGAGACTTAAATGTTAGGCCTAAAACCATAAAAACCTTAGAAGAAAACCTAGGCAATACCATTCAGGACATAGGCATAGGCAGGGACTTCATGTCTAAAACACCAAAAGCAATGGCAACAAAAGCCAAAATTGACAAATGGGATCCAATTAAACTAAAGAGCTTCTGCACAGCAAAAGAAACCCAGAGTGAACAGGCAACCTACAGAATGGGAGAAAATTTTTGCAATCTACTCATCTGACAAAGAGCTAATATCCAGAACCTACAAAGAACTCAAACAAATAGACAAGAAAAAAACAAACAACCCCATCAAAAAGTAGGCAAAGGAAATGAACAGACACTTCTCAAAAGAAGACATTTATGCAGCCAACAGACACAGGAAAAAATGCTCATCATCACTAGCCATCAGAGAAATGCAAATCAAAACCACAATGAGATACCATCTCACACCAATTAGAATGGCAATCATTAAAAAGTCAGGAAACAACAGATGCTGGAGAGGATGTGGAGAAAAAGGAACACTTTTACACTGTTGGTGGGACTGTACACTAGTTCAACCATTGTGGAAGACAGTGTGGTGATTCCTCAAGGATCTAGAACTAGAAATACCATTTGACCCAGCCATCCCATTATTGGGCATGTACCCAAAAGATTATAAATCATGCTGCTATAAAGACACATGCACACGTATGTTTATTGTGGCACTATTCACAATAGCAAAGACTTGGAACCAACCCAAATGTCCACCAATGACAGACTGGATTAAGAAAATGTGGCACATATACACCATGGAATACTATGCAGTCATAAAAAAGGATGAGTTCATGTCCTTTGTAGGGACATGGATGCAGCTGGAAACCATCATTCTCAGCAAACTATCACAAGAACAGAAAACCAAACACTACATGTTCTCACTCATCAGTGGGAGCTGAACAATGAGAACACTTGGACACAGGAAGGGGAACAACATACACTGGGGCCTGTTGTGGGGTGGGGGGGAGAGGGAGGGATAGCATTAGGAGATATACCTAATGTAAATGACGAGTTAATGGGTGCAGCACATCAACATGTCATATGTATACATATGTAACAAACCTGCATGTTGTGCACATGTACCCTAGAACTTAAAGAATAATAAAAAATAAAAAAAGAAATACCAGTTTACCATCATTTAATAAAAACTTTTTTTTAAATACAAAGCAAAGTTTTTCCAGAAAGAAGGACAATTTTCCAAGTGTCAGACAGAAAGGGAATTCATACCCATGAGCAGAAGTTAATGTTGCTTAGCCCAAGGTGATACCTTGAATGAGATACACGCCTTAATAGCTGGAAATACAATGCTGAATTTGGGGTATGATTTAAGGCTACCTGGTAAGACCACAGGCTCCTGAATCAGCAGAGACCTAGCGAAGTTAAATCTGGGAAACATCTACAGGAAGATGGAAAAGACAATAGAGACATGTGAGAATCCCAAACTGCTACAGAAGATATGCATAGATGGCTCAAATTCAATTTATCTTTATTTGTGATATAGAAACTTCGAGATAAGATGTTATCATAAAAACTGGTTAGGAGTTGATAAAACCTTCAAGGTCCAGGCAGGTTGCCCATGACATTACTCAAAAGGGACATCTCCACTTCCTAGGTCACATATAGTCATAAAAAGCCCTCAGAAGATTAACTCACAGACAAGAAATGCAAAACATCTAAGTAAATCATCTTTAGACCTAAGAAAATAAGAGAATTCTTATCCAAGAAATTAGAGATAAAAGCACAATCTGAATAGCACATCAAAATATATGTTTGATATGTTCAAAGAGTTCAAGAAAGAAATAGCATCCATAAAACTAAGTGAATGTGAAAAAGAACCAAGAGGAAATCCAAGAAACGCATATCAGTATTAGAAATAAAAATGCTCAAACGACAGATTTAAATAATAGACTACACAGTTGAAGAGAAAAAAATAGCAAATTAGAAGAGAGAACAGAAAAAAATCTGCCAGTACTAGAGGGTAGATAAAAATAAATAAATAAAAAAGATGCAAAGGGGAGAGAATTAAGAGATAAGGAGAAAAAGAAGCTCCAATATATATCCAGAAGGAACGGAGAATGAAAAAATAGAATGGAAGAGGCAGTATTCAAAGAGTTGATAAGTGAATTTCCTAGAAGTGAAGAAAAATTAGTTCTCAGATTAAAAAAGCCACCAAATACAAGCAGGCAATCCCTCCTCACCACCATACAAACACACATACCCGTTATATACAATATATTGAAACCTTATAGAGAAAAAATTCTCATAGTTATCAGAGAGAAAAAAAATCAAATTTACCTAATAAGGAGCAACAACTAGATTGATAGCAAACTCCTCATTAGCAATAATAAACATTAGAAAACAGTGGGAAAATATCTTAAAATGTTAAGGGAAAAATCATTGTGAACTTATAATTCTATCCCAGTCAAAATTAATAAAATGAGATGACTAAAAATTAGTTTTTAACACAGTAGCTCTGAAAGGCAATTCTAACAAATCAGTTTCAAAAATATTTCATTAAAGCTAAGAGTAGCATTACTTTATGCATCACTAAGAAAGGAAGGGAGAAAAAGCACCAACCTGTCATAATTCCTTATTATTTAATTTTTAAACACTTTTTGAAAGAGCTCTTTTCATTGTAGACATATATTTTAATCAAACATGCATACATTAGAAAAACGTGTAAGCAAAGTAACTTGGTTAATGTATCTCTAAAATTCACATTGAGTCCAATTTTCTTTTCTTTTTTTTTTTTTGATGTGGGGGAACGGTCCCCCTCAGTTACCCAGGCTGGAGTGCAGTGGTGCAATCTCAGCTCACTACAACCTCTGCGTCCCGAGTTCAAGCGATTCTCCTGCCTCAGTCTCCTGAGTGGCTGGGACTACAGGCGTGTGCCACCATGCCTGGCTAATTTTTGTATTTTTAGTAGAGACTAGGTTTCACTATGTTGAACAGGCTGGTCTCAAACTCCTGACCTCAGATGATCCGCCCGCCTCAGCCTCCCAAAGTGTTGGGATTATAGGCATGAGCCACCGTGCCAGCCCCCAATTGTCAACATAAATTTCTTGATAACGTCTATGCCACCAGGAGCACTGTTAAAGCAGCATTTTAAAAAATAACTTAGAACTAAAAGCCATTTTTGCTATGCTCTTAAGTCAGCTTTGCAAATATGTAGACTAGCTTCCTTTTGTCTCCCATTTCAGCATATTGATAACTAAATCTGATTTTCTATCTCTTCCATTCTCTCCCCACAACCACTATTTTCTAAGAGTTGAAGGTGATCCTCCATTGCCTCAGGGATTTTTCACTTCAGTCATCCATTGTGAAAGTTTTGATCCTAAAGATTTTGATATTATCTGTGCATGCAGGAACAACTATCATGTCACAACTGCCACCTGGCCAAAAGATACCATTCAACTGTTAGACTTGCCTCCATTTCAGAGATGTTAAGATTTCAAAAAAATGTACCTCTTTAATGGCTGAGATACAGCATCTTAAATACTGTTAGTGTCATGGGTATAAGGGAAAACTTTACCAAGAGTAACTGTGAAGGACAACATTTATCTGAATGTGTTAGTTACAATATGCTTATTTTTAAGTCTTATACACATCTTAAAACTTTTTAAATGCGAGCTCCAAATGGTGATTTCAACTGTAACAACTCAATCCTGGAAGGCACAGAAAGGGAGGCATTATGAACTTAGAATACGAGCATTTGCTGTGTTTAGTTTTATATTCCCAAGTGTACCACTTTCCTGAGGTTACAAGTGCTATGTTGTTATAAATTATGATAATATTATTATAGGTTTTATAACATAATTATTTATGTATTATATGTTTTAATATACATGATGATAATATAAATATTGATAGAAAAAATTAATTGTTGTCAAACCATAGTGGGTGTTTATCCTGTAAAGGAAATTGACAGACACTTCCAGATTTAGGTACTGTCATCAATGTCATATTGCAGACAAAAATAAAGTTTTCTGGTAGCCATCAAAAGGTGGATTTTTTTCCCTATGCCCTTGCATTTATGGAATTTCTGTTCTTTTGGAAATAATTTAAGAATCTTCCTATTAAATGTAGCACATACCTTTAATTTTTTTGTGCCTTAGAAATTTGAAAAATAAAACAAAAAAATCACTTTTTGCACTAAAAGTACATTTTTGTCACTAAAAATTTGGAATTAAAGATACTTGCCCTTCCATCTCATTTAGATCTTAAAATCTTTCATATCTTTAGCTTTTTTATTTTTTAATCTATTTTGCTTGACCAGTTTCTGACAAAGGTGTTTAAAAGCCTCCAATTATTACGAATTGTAAATTTCTCCCTATAATCCCATTGCTTTTTCCTTTATATATTTCTTTTATTTGTTTATTTGTTTGTTTTGAGATGGAGTTTCACTCTTGTTGTCCAGGCTGGAGTGTAACGGCACAAGTTCGGCTCACTGCAACCTCCTGCAACCTCCGCCTCCCAGGTTCAAGCGATTCTCCTGCCTCCGCCTCCCAAGTACCTGGGATTACAGGTAAGTGCCACCACGCTTGGCTAATTTTTTTTTTTTTTTTTTTTGTATTTTTAATAGAGACGGGGTTTCACCATGTTGATCAGGCTGGTCTCAAACTCCTGACCTCAGGCGATCCACCCACCTCAGCCTCCCCAAGTGCTGGGATTACAGGCCTGAGCCACCACACCCGGCCTCCTTTATATATTTCAAGACTGTATTGTTAGGGGCCTATATGAAGTTCACAGTCGACAGACTCTTGGTAAATTTTCTTTCCTTTATCAGTGTGAAGTAACTAATTATTACTAAACTGCCTTAAATCATATTTTGTCTGACACTGATGTTGCCTCACCATTTTTCTTTAGGTTGGTATTGGCCTAGTGTATCTTTTTCTATTCCCTTGTTTTCAACCTTTCTGGGTCATTTTAAATGTGTTTTTTGTAAGTAGCATAGCCGAAATATTTTAAATTCAATCTGACAGTCTCTTAGTGAGTTTAACTTACATTTATTGTGACTACTGACACTACTGAATTTTTCTTCCGTCTTACTTTGTGTTTTTTATTTGCCAGGCATTATATATATTTTATCTTTTTTCTGCATATTGGATTGATGAGATTTTCTTTATTCTCTTAATTTTTCCCAGGTGTGGAAGTTACATATTCTATTAATTCGTATGCATTCTCTTGAATTATTTCTTTTAACACATACTTAAATTTATAATTTTTAAAACAAAGTCTGAAATTAATCAGTATTCCCTATCCTTTTTTAACAAACAGGAACTTAGCACACTTTAGCTTCCCTATGCATATCATTACTTTATTAAAAAATAGGAAACAGCTCTGTACTCCCTATCTGTGGCAATCAATAGGAATCCTCTATCTCTGCCTTGTTGGGTTTCTCCAGACGACCTCTCTTCCTCTTCTAAGTAACCTCTCCTTATCCACACTGCCTAACTACAGGAGCTTAAAGCTGACAAAACTACAGCTTTGTATGTTGAGCCCAGCTTAGTCTCTCTTGGGTGACTCAATGCAAGCACACATATTCAAAGAAAGAAATACTAGATGATAAAGGCCCTCAGCAGAAAGCCCGCTAGGCCCCCAAAAATCATCAGAGCTCACTGGAAGGGCTACTAGAAATGAGCAGAATGTTCCCTACCTGGCAGTCCAATCTAAATGGGGCTTACTGCATTAACTAAATGGCTGGAGAGAAAGAAAACAACTGAATGAGTGTTGATGCCCACTAGACTGTTCTAGTCATTTAAATGCATTTGAAGCCTCGGTTTCCTCACTTCTAAAATTCTCACGGTTCCATTAAGTAAGTAACCAAAATATTATTTTAAAAATAAGTTTGCAAAGGACTCTTCACATATATTACCTTGTCTAATTTAATTTTATGTAAAGTGCTATGTGAAAGCTTTCCAAAATATAATGCTGGGGTTATCCTCACTGCTGGTGAAGAACCAGCAAATCAAAGATAATTATAGAGCACTATTGAGAGGTGAAGCCAGCTCGGATTCTGGGTCCGGTGGGGACTTGGAGAACTTTTGTGTCTAGCTAAAGGATTGTAAATGCACCAATCAGCACTCTGTGTCTAGCTAAAGGTTTGTAAATGCACCAATCAGCACTCTGTAAAAACGCACCAATCAGTGCTCTGTGTCTAGCTAATTGGGTGGGGACCTGGAGAACTTTTCTGTCTAAAGGATTGTAAATGCACCAATCAGCACTCTGTGTCTAAAGGTTTGTAAACACATCAATCAGCACTCTAAAAACACACCAGTCAGCCTCTGTGTCTAGCTAAAGGTTTGTAAATGCACCAATCAGCACTCTATAAAATGGAACAATCAGCAGGATGTGGGCGGGGCCAAATAAGGGACTAAAAGCTGGCCACCAGAGCCAGCAGCAGCAACCCACTCGGGTCCCCTTCCATGCTGTGGAAGCTTTGTTGTTTCACTCTTAGCAATAAATCTTGCTGCTGCTGGCTCTTTGGGTCCGCACTACCTTTTTGAGGTGTAACACTCACCTCGAAGGTCCGCGGCTTTACTCCTGAAGCCAGCGAGACCACGAACCCACCGGGAGTAATGAACAACTCCGGACGTGCCACCTTTATGAGCTGTAACACTCACTGCAGAGGTCTGCAGCTTCACTCCCGAAGCCAGCGAGACCACAAACCCACCAGGAGGAATGAATAACTCCCGACACGCCGCCTTTAAGAGCTGTAACACTCACTATGAGGGTCTGCGACTTCACTCCTGAAGTCAGCAAGACCACGAACTCACCATAAGGAGGAAACTCTGGACACATCCGAACATCTGAAGGAACAGTCTCCAGACGCACCATCTTTAAGAACTATAACACTGACCGTGAGGGTCCGCAGTTTCACGCTTGAAGTCAGGGAGACCAGGAATCCACCGGAAGGAACCAATTCTGGACACACTATCAGCTGACCCAGAGAGTGAACATAAACTGGATTTCAAACTATAATTTTAAAAAATTACTATTCATCTAGCTCATGTATCAGCATGCAAATTATCTGCTCTGTGTACTACCTACTGTTATTTATTGATTCTGGGAGTGTTCTCGGTAGTAGGAAACCTGATCTAGAATCAATAAATGATGGTAGGTCATTTCAGGACACACCATTTTACCACTAAAGTTCTAGACTCTCTTATGAAATATAAAGGGAAAAAGATAAAAGGAAGCGCTTACTGAAACTGAAATCCCTTACCTTCATTACCTAACAACAAACCAAAAAGGTATTTTGATCTCCATTCTATAGCTGAGGAAGCAGATGCTCTGAGACACTAACTTTCCTGGGGTCAAGCAACTAGTAAGTGAAGGAACCGGACACAATTCTTCTATTTTAATACTAGCTTAAGCAACACATCATTAGGAAGATAAATCTACTGTGTGTCAAAAGGCAGAAACAAAATCAGTTCAAGCCTGGGTACCTATTATAAGCCATTTCAGCATAATGTTTAAGGATTTCTGTCTCAAAAGTATAAATGATTTTGAGAGTAATGATTAATTCCCCTATATTTACTTTGAGAAATGACTGTCAAGAGGTGACTGGCACAGAAGCTTAGCCACATAATTTATTAAAAATTGTTCCTAGTTTCTTAGAAGCAAATAGACTATTCTTCTTTAGAGGCAACATTTTCCCTAAACTGCCTAGTTACTTGAAAATCATCAAGTTCCACGAAGGCACTCAACCTTCTCAAGAACATCATGACTGAGAGATCTGGCCTGAAAATTCACATATGATTAGTCATGTTATAAAACCATTTCTATAAATAGCAACCTCTGGCAATACATATGATTGTTTAACACATCATTAATTAGAGAGGCAGAGACGCAAAGGAAGTACAAATTCACAGAAGAAACCCCTTGCACCACCAAGATAAAAAGTCTTCCAGAAAAAGTACTCAAGAAGAAAGTAGAAAAATCTAAGCCTGAAAGCACAGTAATGACCCTATTTGTCAGTAATAGTTATGCATGCCAACTCTGGAAGTAAAAACTGAATTACTAATGTCTTACTCTAAATGTTTCTGTTCCCAGAGAGAAATTGACAGGGAGAGGTGAAGTTGGTTTCAAGTTCATATCAAACATCTTAAACAGTATAATTTGCTGATTATCTTTCATATTAAGTTCTTTTTTCCCCCTTCATACTATAGCTTCTCAAAGCCTTAAGGTCAGAATATAATTTTAAGACCTAGAAAAAGTTTTTATTTTAATCCCAAAATGAGGATCAATTCTTCAAATGTTAAAAGAGTGGTATTGCTGAAGACTGTAAATTGCTCATTTTCAGTAAGAGACTTTAGCAGTTACAAAATTGGAAAAGGAAAAACCAGGGGTGAGTGGGACCAAAGCCAGAAAGAATCAAGAGAGGGAGAATCAGACCGAGCATGGTGACCGACGGCTATAATCCCAGCACTTTGGGAGGCCAAGGTGAACAGATCATAAGGTCAGGAGTTCGAGACCAGCCTGAGCAACATGGTAAAACTCCATCTCTACTAAAAATACAAAAATTAGTCAGGCATGGTGGTGAGTGCCTGTAATCCCAGCTACTCAGGAGGCTGAGGCAGGAGAATCACTTGAACCTGGGAGGCAGAGGTTGCAGTGAGCCGAGATCGTGCCACCGCACTCCATCCTGGACAATAGAGCGAGATTCTGTCTCAAAAAAAAAAAAAAAAAAATAAGAGAGAGAGAGAGAGAATCTTGGAGGAGCTGAGAAGGACCCAAGGGATAACAGAGTGTATGTGTGGGCATGAAGACCTAGGAAGAGGTATGGCTGCTTGGAAAGGGGGTGGAGGAATGCAAGAGAGGGCAGGGAATAGCGGAGGGTAGGTGAGGGGAGGCGAGAGAGTAAAACACTTGAAAGAACTAGCTAAGGAAACTAACTGGTGAATAGCAGTCAAATGCAAAAGACAGCCTCAAAGGTATGCTCATATTTATAAGAATCTTCCCCAAAACTCTGGAAAAGTAGAACAAAAAAACCCTCAAAAAACAAAAAACTGGAGAATTCTGAAGAATGATAATCATAAAAACCTTTTACAAACATACAAGTAAGAAAAGCTGTCATATAAAGACCTCAAAAACTATTATTTACAAGGAAAAACAGATCTGGCTAATATAACTTAAAGTTTATTTTTTAATAGGATGTTCGCTTTTTTCATGGCCTCACTCCACAGAAAATAAAGCAATTAAACATATGCTTCTGAAAAAATAAGCATAATTCTTATGTTTCTAATTTTTAGTTTTTTAATTGTGGTAAAATACATATAATACTTGCCATTTTACCCATTTTAAAGCATACAATTTTGGTAATATGAGATACACTCATGATGTTATTCAACTGTCACAACTATCTATTGACAAAAATTATTCATCATCCTGAACAGAAACTCTGTACCTACTGAACACTAACTCCCTTTTTCTCCATCTTTCAGCCCCTGGTAACCTCTATTTTACTTTCTGTCTATGAATTACTCTATTCTAGGTACCTCATGCAAGTGGAATCATAACAATATTTGCGTGATTTATATGAATCTTATCTGTATATTTAAAACAACCTAAATGTCCAACAGCAATAAGGGAATGGAGATTTTTTTAAAAGTGATTTAGTCATATATTGGAATACTATATAGCAATAAAAAATAACTTTATTTGCATTTAAAAATCTCAAAAACACTGCTGACCAAAAAAAAAAAAAAAAAAGGCTGCTGGGCCAAGCACAGTGGCTACACCTGTAATCCCAGCACTTCGGGAGGCTAAGGCAGGAGGATCACTTGAGCCCAGGAGTTCAAGAACAGCCTGGGCAACACAGTGAGACCTTGTCTCTACAAAAAAAATTAAAAATTAGCCAAGCACGGTGATGCGCACCTGTAGACCTGTGGTCCCACCTACTCCAGAGGCTGAGGTGGGAGGATCACTTGGGCCCAAGAGGTGGAGGTTGCAATGAGCCAAGATCACGTGGCTGCACTCCAGCCTGGGCAGCAGAATGAGACCCTGTCTCAAAAAAGAAAAACAAAACTGCAGAATAATAAATTATACCATTTATATAAATCTTAAAGACACACAAAACAATACATTACAAACTATTTATGGCCGCATGTCAGGGCACTTATAAATATAGATTGGAAAAATATGTACCAACTTTGGAAAAGTATCTCTGGGATGGGAAGGAAATGAGATTGGGACGAGGTATAAAGAGATAGCTGTAATGTTTTAGTTCTTTAAAAAGATCAACACCTTAAAGAAAATGTGGCAAAATTATAACAATTGTTAAATCTTCGGTAGATACATGGATGATGGTGCATAAATCTATTTTTCTGTTTGAAATATTTCTTAATTTTAAAGAAGTAATGTTTTAGAATGACAGAAAATAAGACTATATGTGTGCTTTGAAAATGGAGATATGTTTATATAGACTAATTGTAGCTTTTATTCTCCCAGCCAGCTTAATTGGCTCCTTTATAAAAATTGTTTAAATTATAAATTAATATACACTCGTATAATCTTTGAAAAAGATATTCATAAAGTATCAGTGTGAGTGTTACTATGGCACTTGAACCTATGTGAAGCTGCTGTGATTCACATATTTTTTAAAGTAAGTCATTTAAAAAATGTCTATACTTAGTAAAAAAAAGTAAATTCAGGCTGGTCTGAGTACAGTGGTATTTATTAACACAACTAATTAATCACAACCAGTTACAGAGTTCTTTGTTCCTTCTCCACTCCCATGGCTTCACTTGACTGTCTTTAAAAAAAAAAAAATAGAACATTCATGACGGGGCCCAGTGGCTCATGCCTGCAATCCCAGCACTTTGGGAGACTGAGGCAGGTGGATTGCTTGAGCCCAGGAGTTCGAAACCAGCAATGGGGAATGTGGTGAAACTCAGTCCCTACCAAAAAAGAAAAAAAAAATTAGCCAGGTATGGTAACATGTGCCTATAGTCCCAGCTACTTGTAGCCCCAGAAGTTGAGGCTGCAGTGAGCTGTGATCATACCACTGCACTCCAGCTGGGGCGACAGAGCAGACCCTGTCTCAAAAAAAACAAACAAAAAAAAAAGTTAAAAAGTATATTCAACCTAACTCATATGTATAAAGGACACCAGGGCTGATCACTGCCTGCTCTAGCACATAGAAATCTTGATTGTCAAATTCATACATCCAAAAGGGGCAAAAACTCCCAGCTCAGGTCCAGATCTAGATCTGGCCTTCCTGTTAGGCTTCCTATTGAGCTCACTGTTACGTAAGACACAAGTTATAGAAATGATTTTAAATAACCCAAGACATCATGGAATAACTATATTAGCACATCTCCCTTTACTTTTTTTTTTTTTTTTTTTTTTTGAGACAGGGTCTTGTTCTGTCACCCAGGCTGGAGTGCAGTGGCGTAATCACAGCTCACTGCAGCCTCAACCTCCCATGCTCAAGCAATCCTCCCACCTCAGCCTCCTGAGTAGCTGGGACCACAGGTACATGGCACCAAGCCTGACTACTTTTTAAATATTTTTTATAGAGATGGGGGCTCCCTATGTTACCCAGGCTGGTCTTGAACTCCTGGGTTCAAGTGATTCTTCTGCCTCAGCCTCCCAAAGTGCTGGGATTACAGGTGTGAGCCATCGCACCTGGCTACATCTCTCTTTTCAAAGCACACATAGTGTCTTATTTTCTGTTGTTGGTTAGTTAGGCTAAGTAAATTATAGCCAACTCACTCTATGAAATATTAGGTTGCTGTTAATAATGCAAAAGATAAAGACTATCACAACATGGAAAAAAATTTCCAAAACAGTATTAAATAAAAATAACAAAAAAGTACACGAAAAAGGATCACAATCATGTAAAAACATAGGTACATATGGATAAAGATAGGAGGGGAACAGAATTATCAGTTATATTATGGTAGCAGAATTGAGTGAGATTTTTCATCTTCAATTTCTTTCAATGTTGCATTAATAAATTATTTAACCAATGTTTTAAAACACTCTATATATTATAAAATAATTAGCTAAACTATATCCATTTTTCATAGCTATAAATCCACAGAAACCTTTGGGTGTAGTCTAAAAAATATTTTAGATCTCTCAAGTTTCATTACTTTAAAACCGAACTAGGAGTCAAATTCAGTTGTCTCTGCTTACTAACAGCACGGTCCTGGGAAAGTCACAGAACCTCTCTAATCCTTGTGTTCCTCAGCCTCTAAGCTTCTGTATTTCCGACATTGTTTAGGGAAGACAACTGCTTAAAGATTAATCTCAGATCCTGGACCCATCCCCCACCCCGCTACTTCCTCTACCTGGGGAAAACAAACAGTTCTTAGTATTGGACGCCACCTTGCCAGAGACAGATGAAACCTTGAAGAGTTTATTATATCCCTAAAGATAAATAACATTTGTTCCTCAAGAAGAAAACTAATATTCACTGAACACCTGTGCACCTGACACTGTACCAAGTATTTCATATATGCTATATTGTATACCTTCCTGGGTCCCACTAGACCACAGAACCAATTTCTGGAGGGAGCCAGGGCAATCTGCATTTTAAATAAATTCTTTATTTCAATAAATCTTAAATAAAGTGCACACACAAGTTTGGAAACTAAAGATCTAGGGACAAATCATTAGAGGGTTGTGGTGTACATTTTTTAAAACGTAATGGAAATTATCAGAGTATATTGCAGGTAGTAAATGTTAAGTGTTGTTTCTGTAAAAATGGTTGTCGGTTATATATTGTCTACATGTGTACTAGGTCACAATATAAAATTTGTTTCTTACTGTTGGTCACAGTCAAAAGGTCTGAAAAACACCGGCTGAGCATTACAGACTTAGAATAATGCACAATGAGGCAGAATAAAAACAAAAAAGCAAGAAAAAGGAGATGGCATAATATCTATAATTTAAGCTCCACAAGTATCTAAAGAATTAGCAAAATGTAAGACACCTAAACTCTGATCATTCACAGTAATAAGGGGAATTAAGGTATTGGTAATTTGGCTAAAAGGCCAATAACGTTGCTTTAGCCAATAACCTTATTCTATCCCCACTTTTTGTTTACCGTAGATAATAACAAGTAGAATGGACAAATTAATCAAACTTCACTATCCCCTATGCCAGATGGGATGGTCGTTAAGAAATGCATGGTATAAAGAAAGAAGGGAAGCAGTTTAGTTCATTTATAATCAAATTCCAATACCTGAATAACCAAAAGTAACCATTCATTAAAACCATCTGTGGGGTCCTACTATTGATCATGGCTAATCAGTCCTAAGTACTCTAAATATTTATTACGCCATCCCCCTGCCGCCCCTTTGTTTAAAACCAAGCCACGGAATTTATGGGAAACTAGAGTAACAACTCTATCTCTAAGTGAACTTAAGACAACCAGATTCCGTAGCAGTGGCAAGCGAGCGGCGCGCCTGCTTTTCTCCACTCCGAGGCGGGAAAAGCAGAGCTCCCGGAGCCGCGATTTTCCCTAGAGTGGGAGCGACGCGTAGCTCAAGCCAGTGCCCCACAGGAACCAGGTGGCAGTTGACCAGGTGCTCCCCCGGGAACTTGGGACCCGGAAGGCTTGCCCACAGAGGAGAATAAAACGCGATCCCACCTGCACACATACAAACACACGATCGCACGCGCCAAGCCAGGACGGAAGCACAATACGTGTTTCTGTCGCGTGGGGGAGACGTGAAAGGCGGGGGGCGTGGAGGACGGTAGCAAAACCTTCTCAACCCCCGGCCCACTGCCCCTACCCTTCTGCCCCCGCCTCACCAGACTGGCTGGAGATCGAGTCCTCAGATCGGGAATTCACGCGCGGGAAAAGCGTAAAAGAGAGCGAAGCGTGCTGACGAACGGGACAAATGAAAACCCCACAAACTTACCTTAGTGGCAGCCGCCGCCGCTCGCTGTCCGGCCCTGAACTATGCGAGCAAGCCTCCGAGACTGCGTAGCCGCCAGAGGGGAGGGTCCGGACCTGCTCGAGCCGGAAAGAACCGGCCTCCTCTGTGGGCAGGTTCCCGCTGAAGTGAAGCTAACGCAGACTGAGGCTTAAAAGGGGTCGACCTGGTTAACTAGAAAGGGCGACCAGTGACCCTGACCTGGACGCGCTCGGATTGGTCGATTCCAGTGTTGGCTCAGATGAGACTCTTCTATGATTGGCCAGAAAAGTCAAGCGGGAAGCCGGAGGTTGGCAGGTGGGGGGCGGGAACAAAACAAAGTTGTTACCCTAGCAACAGAGAGACGCCGCGCTCTCCACAGTCTTTTCGGAGCCTAGCCAGAGACCGGAAAACTGACCAAGGTGAGGAAACTCGAACCTTAGGAGGGGGAAAGACAGGGTCCTCAGATGCCGTGGCTATCAGAAAAACTAGGGAAAACTCTAGATATTCATAAATCTGAGAGATACCCCAAAAAGCCACAAGTTGGACAAGGTAGAGGAGACCCGTTCCCTAAATCCCGCTATCCTAGACTCTAGAAGCAGGACGCTGCTTTAACAAAACTCGGTTTTATAGGATGTGAGTGAGAGATGGGTTCTGATTGACTGTCAGAAGCCAAAAATGAACATCTGAAGGTTTCTCAACTGGTCTTCTCTCAACTCTCACATGCACTTACTGATTCTCCCTTCCCGTTAATAATGACTAATTTGGGAATGTAAACCATATTCTCTTATAGGAGGATCTGGGTGCTCCAAACTGGAGCAGCCACTGTACCCGTCTGTTTTACATGTGCAGGCACGATTTATCCTGGCCTAGCATGCCTTGGTTAGGAAATGTTTTGGGGGATATAACACTTCAGACTGGAAAAAAAAAGGCCCCAGTACTCACTATGTGAATAATGTCCTTTGTGCGACAACTTGAACGCTGTGGCCTGAGAGTTCCAGTGTTGCTTGGTTAGATAAGCTGAGGAGTGAGACGTGGTCAGACTTTCACTTGGTGGGCCCGAGTGTACTGTGCAGAGACTACTTGTACCTACAAAACCTACTACTCGCCAAGGGCTGATTGGGAAAGTATTACATGTCGTTTGACTGTAACTGTCAAAAGATGAGGAAGTATGACAAAAAAAATTAAATCTGAGTGAAGGGAGAGAACCTAGTTTGACCAGAGAGGGAGGAGTCATCACTCCTTAAAAGCTTCTTGTGATAAGGATTCAGAACAGAGACTGTATTTCTAAAGAAATAAAAAAAAGGCGGGGCGCGGTGGCTCAAGCCTGTAATCCCAGCACTTTGGGAGGCCAAGACGGGCGGATCACGAGGTCAAGAGATCGAGACCATCCTGGCTAACCCGGTGAAACCCCGTCTCTACTAAAAAATACAAAAAACTAGCTGGGCGAGGTGGCGGGCGCCTGTAGTCCCAGCTACTCGGGAGGCTGAGGCGGGAGAATGGCGTAAACCCGGGAGGCGGAGCTTGCAGTGAGCTGAGATCCGGCCACTGCACTCCAGCCTGGGCGACAGAGCGAGACTCCATCTCAAAAAACAAAAACAAAAACAAAAAAAAAAAAAAAAAAAGAAATTAAAAAAAATAGGACTCGGGGAGAAAATTTAAAGCACAGCAAGAAAATTTGCCAGGCCAAGCACGGTGGCTCCTGCCTGTAATCCCAGCACTTTGGGAGGAGGAGGTGGGCAGATCACTTGAGGTCAGGAGTTCAAGACCAGCCTGGGCAATATGGCGAAACCTGGTCTCCACTAAAAACATAAAAATTAACTGGGTGTGTTGGCGCCTGCCTGCCTGGATGCTGAGGTGGGAGAATCACCTGAGCCCTGGAGGTCGAGGCTGCAGTGAGCTGTGATGGCGGCACTGCACTCTAACCTGGGCGACAGTGAGACGTGGTCTCAAAAACAAAAGAGGTCTCATATTCCACCTATATCTAAAAAGAAGTCCCTCCAACTTCCTTTTAGATAGAGATGGAGTATGAGACTTCAGATAGATAAACAAAGAGGAAAAAATATTAAGTGTATTAAGTTTGTCTGAAATGTACTATATAGCATTCGATAGTTCAGGATGGGTCCTACAGAAACCAAGGATTTGCCTCTCCATATAAAAACTAATTTTTTTGTAATCTCAGCACTTTGAGACTCCTAAGCGAGGGATCGCTTGAGCTCAGGAGTTCGAGACCTATCTGGGCAACACGGTGAAGCCCCATCTCTACAAGTAATAACAAAAATTAGCTGGCAAAACCCCGTCTCTACAAATAATACAAAAATTAGCCGGGCGCACTGGCGCAGCCTGTAGTCCCAGCCACTTGGGAGGTTTGAGGCGGGAAGATTACTTGAGCCAGGGAGGTCGAGGCTGCAGTGAGCGGAGATCGCACCACTGCACTTCAGCCTGGTCTACAGCAAGATCCTGTCTCCAAAAAAAAGAAAAACAAAATAAAAACAAAAACAGGCCGGGCGCGGTGGCTCACGCCTGTAATCCCAGCACTTTGGGAGGCCGAGACGGGCGGATCACGAGGTCAGGAGATCGAGATTATCCTGGCTAACATGGTGAAACCCCGTCTCTACTAAAAAATACAAAAAACTAGCTGGG
>NC_045445.1:46861913-46927771 GCF_002776525.5 Piliocolobus tephrosceles | reverse complement strand
AAAAAAAAAAAAAAAAAAACTCACTTTTCAAAAAGAATTGGGATGGTACAGACTCCTCATGAATAAATGAATAAAATAGAGGAAAACTGAAATCAAAAGTGAATAAAATAGAGGAAAACTGAAATCAAAAGGTGCTTTTTTTTTTTTGAGACTGAGTGTCGCTCTGTCGCCCAGGCTGGACTGCAACCTCCAGCTCCCGGGTTCAAGCGATTTTTGGCCTCAGCCACCCGAGGAGCTGGGATTACAGGCGTGCGCCACTATGCCTGGCTAATTTTTGTGTTTTTAGTAGAGACGGGGTTTCACCATGTTGGCCAGCTGGTCTCAAACTCCTGACCTCAAGTGATCTGCCCGCCTTGGCCTCCCAAAGTGCTGGGATTACAGGCGTGAGCCACCGCGACTAGCCAAAAGACACTTTTTTTAAAATTTAATAATCAATAACTATTTAATTTCTTGACCTCTTTTTCTATGAAAGATTCCAGGTACTTTCAAAAAGCATCTTCCTTAAATATATTTTAAATTTGAAACGAAAACTGTTAAGTTCCCATAGTTACTTATGAGTTAGTACATTTTATGGTAGTGAAAGTTAGAGACAGGAAAAAGAAATCATTCTTAGTATTATAAAGATACATTCATAATTAATTATTTTTAATAGGTGGGAAATCATTGATGAGTATAGTTATCAAATAATGCAAAGCAGAAAGCAATTAGTCAGTATATTATAATTTAATTCAGACATAGGCAGAGATGATGTCACTTTTGTGTTGTCAGAAGAATTTTAAAGGAGGAATTGCTAAATTAAGACACTGTATAAATAAAGTTGCTTCAATCTAGGAAAGCTGATTGAAAAACAATAAATAAAAAATATGAAGTTGCAGAAGAAATGCCAAATTTATTTAGAGAACAAATAGATTTTCAGTACTTTCAAATCTTTGTGTTAAAGTCAGTATTTTACATAGGGATATATCTATTTACTTAAACAAGTTCCAAAAGGATATTGCTTGGTGAATTTTGTTTTTTTTTTTTTGGATAGAGTTTCTCTCTGTCACCCAAGCTGGAGTGCAGTGGCATGATCTTGGCTCACTGCAACGGCCACCTCCAAGGTTTCAGTGATTCTCCAGCCTCAGCCTCCCAAGTAGCTGGGATTACAGGCGCCTGCCACTATGCTCGGCTAATTTTTGTGTTTTTTAGTAGAGACAGAGTATCACCATGTTGGCCAGGCTGGTCTTGAACTCCTGACCTGAAGTGATCCACCCACCTTAGCCTCCCAAAGTGCTGGGATTACAGGATGAGCCACGGCGCCCAGCCCTGCTTGGTGGTTCTTTATCACCCTGATTTTATTTACTATATATACTTTAATTAATAAAATTTACTATCTATTTGAATAGTCTGTAATTCAGAGTTTTCACTAATTTACCTAGACTTTTCTACAATTAACTGATGTCAAAAGTCATTTTTATTGATACTGTGGATGGAGGCAAATAAAATAGAAAGCATGATCTCAGTCTTACAACCAGTCTGACTTTAACTCAAGGTTACTGATACTGCTTAAGTGCTGTGGGTCTGGAGCCAACCTGGTTGAACTTTTTCAGCCCCTGACTGACTCCAGTGTTAGGGTAATGAGCTGGTTCTGGAGTGTCAGTTGCTTTAGCTTATTGTGGCTAGTAGATGGTCCCATCATGCTTCTATTTATGAAGACCCCAAGTACTCAGGTTAATGTGGGAAAATCAAAGGCTCTGTCTGGAAAATGTTGCCATTAGCATTGGCCTAGCAAAAGAAAATGAGAGAAAGAAAAACAAAGAGCTTAGAAAATTTATTTTCTAAATGACCAACTCTCAAAGACAGTAATATATTTTGTTTTTACTGAAACTCTTAAATTTTCCTTAGTTTAAATTTATTCTTGGCCTATGTAAGTGACAGTGCCAGATTCAAACATTTTAGGCAGTGTGGCTCCAGAATCTTCTTTTTTATTTTTTATTTTCATTATTTTATTTATTTATCTATTTTTGAGGCAGGGTCTCACTCTGTCTCCCAGGCTGGAGTGCAGTGGCCCGATCTTGGCTCACTGCAACTTCCGTCTCTGGGACTCAAGCTATTATCCTGCCTCGGACCCCTGAGTAGATGGGACCACAAGGGCACGCCACCGCGCCCGTCTAATTTTTGTGTTTTTTGTAGAGTCGGGGTTTCGCTATGGTGCTCAGGCTAATCTCGAACTCCTGAGCTCATGTGACCCATGAACTCACCTTGGCCTCTCAAAGTGTTGGTATTACAGACATCAGCCACCACACCCAGCCAGAATCTTCTTTTTAAAAATCACTACACTGTACTATCCAAGTAGGGCAAAAGGAAGAATACACTCCAAGGTACAAAGGCAGGAAATGGTAGAGTATGTTTAATAAGCAGTTTAGTTTTTAACACAGTATGTAGGAGAATAATAGGAGTGAAGGACAAAAAATTACGTTGGGACTATATCCTGAAGGACCTTGATTGCCAGACTCAGGATGAACTTAAATATATATCACATTTAGAAATAAAAGATAGACCTATAAACTAACACTGCATAGTTCATTGTAGTAAAGATAGTTCACTACAAATAGTTCATTTGTAGTTCCTAAAAAGTCCTCCTGTTTTAGTTTTTCAACTGTGATCTACTTGTGTCAAATGAACTTTAATAAATGTTTTTAATCAAGTTTAGTAAGTTATTCTTAGTATGTTAGACTTCTTAAAAAGCTAGTAGAATCTTCCTTTCCATTGAATTTAGAATGCTTTTTTCTAAAAATTCACAAATTACTTTTCTCTTTTGATACTTTGAACCATTTAACTAGTTAGTCACAAAATATTTGGGATTCTTTTGTTTCTCAAAATACAATATCAACAAACTTGTCATGATTTATTTATTTATTTTTGTTTTCATGATTTATTAATTTGTGTTTACAGATTATTATTACATTTGATATGGTAAAAATACTTTGGCTAAAGTGGTAATTTTATTTTTATATTTCTATTTCAATTGAGCTATAGTGCAAATCTATGGCATTTTATTCTAGCATAATTTGGAAGTCCAACTGGACGTCAAGAAGTCTAATTCCTAATATGCATCAGATATATAAAGAGTTACTAAGAATTATTGTTAATAATTTAACAAAAACAAATGTACACATTCCAAGGAGGACCATCCCCTTTGAAGTAGTCACTTTTGGAGGCTAATCTGTTTATTCTAATGTGGTTGTTATTGCTAAAATTGCTTTTGAAACTTCTGTTTTAGAATCACCTTGAGGCATGTAGCACATTCTTTTGAATATCCTCAAAAAAGAAAATCTTCATATTTTGAAAGTAGGCATGATATCTAAATATATCTAGAAATCACTTGGTGACAGATCTGATGTGTAATCAAACCAAATGATACCATAATGATACCTATTTTCTTGGTGATACATATGAAGGCAATTCCAAATAAAAAGAAAAATCCCAAAATATTTTGAGCATTGATAGCATAATTTACATCAGCGTATAACCTTCCAAATGACTATTTTGAAATATAACATTCAGATGAATTTAATCATGCTTCATTCAGTATTAATCAACTGCTGACTATGTGCCGGCTCCAGTTATTAAAGACACTAAATCTACAGGTATAGCTTCCCACTGCTCACACTGGCCTACTTCCCACCTAATGAGAACCAGGCCAGAGTTCTTTTCCAACTAACTGGTAGGGATTTAGAATTAATCTGGTTTTTCTAAATCCAGTATCTAATGTACCAAAGGAACCATAACATTCCTTCATAACCTCCACTGTGGGTACCTAGGTGACATGAGAAAGCCACCGACGCAGTGCCTGGTGTGTTTTCTCTTTTCCAGCTGGAAGTTTGAGCCCTACTCTGCCCTATTCTGAACCTTCATCTCTAGCAGTCAACTTGTGCACAGTCCTCAAGAACTGTACCCCACCTTCTATAGGCCAGCGTCCTTCTTCACCCTAAATAGTTCTACCTGTAACCATTACTTCAACCTTTCTGCCCCAAAGCACTGCTCATGTCCAGGAACTCCTGCTGCCATGTCTCTGCCAAGCAGATAAGACCACATAAATTGTAGTTCTGACTACTACCTCAGACACAATATTTGGAACTTTAGAATACCTACTTATGGGTTAGCTTTGCCGGTCCCAGTTTATTCTTCTTTCATTGGCCCACCATTGAACTTTCACATACCTCATGATCAAACATCTATGGGTACTGATACTATGTGTCAGATAATGATATTTTTATATAGCATTTCTTATTTTAGTAAACTCACCTGCATTGCATAATTTGATCATCACAACAATTTTGTAAAAGTATGTAATACTGGTATAATAAACAATTTCTACTATATTTGTTTTTTAAATATCTCATTTGCATCATCTCAACTCAAAATACCAATTATATAATTGCATCAGATACCTGGATGCATTTTTTCCTTTCATTGTCAAAGGTTGAAATTGTTACAATAAATTTTTGCTTTTAATATTAGGTAAATATTTAATGAACACATAATCAGCTAGGAATTTAAAAATATAAACAGGATCCTCTTTGTTTTATTTGTGTCAATTATTCATTTCCATTGCAGACTACCAGACTCTACTGTGAGAGAAAATTGTTTTATTACCTTTTATTTCACTTTTCCAGTTTAATGACTTTCCAATGTAATGAGTTTTATCATTAACTTATTCCACATCATTATTAGACATGATAGTCATACCCAGCAAAATAAAACTTTTAAATAACTAATAATAACCAACATATGTTGAGTGCTTACTTTGTGACCAGCACTGTTCCAAACTCTTTCACTTGTGTTAAGCTACTTAATTCTTGTAACAACCCTAAAAGATAGGCACTGTTATTATCTCCATTTTATCAATAAAGAAAATTAGATAATGGGAGTTTAAATAATATGCTGAAAGTCACAGAGCTAAGAAAGTAAATGATGGATACAAATCCAAGCAGTTGACTCCAGAGCCCCTACTTCTAACCGCTATGATATATTGCCTCTATGCTACAGGTATAGGGCAATTTAATATTTACTTCATACCCTCAATGTATTTGATAGATACTAGGATCAGTTTTCTATTTTAAAAAGAAAGTCAAAATAATGGCAAAGCATAATTTAAAAAACCAGAAGATTTGTAAAACACTGTCTGCATGCAGATTGATTTTGACAGTAGCAGCACACATTCGAGAATCCTTTTGTATTACTGTTCTAGGCACAAAGCAAAAATTTTGGAGATCATTTAATAAAAGTACTAAAGAAATACTTCCCATGAGTTAATTTTATTACCATGTTTTCAAAATGTCAGCAGAAGTGTAAAAAAAGATTCCTATTATATTTATGCCCAAATCACTACCAACAGATCTAATTCTACAGTCTTTATTAAGGTTATTCATAAAAGTCTGACACCTCTAACATTTTTAAAGATCCTGAACTTCCTACTCCAAATATAACTGCAGAGATTATTAAAAAGACTGCTGTCTGAATGGTAGCATTATAGGTAGTTATACTTTTCTTATTTATACATTTAATGTATTATTTCCTAAAAAGCCCACAATAGACATTTATAGTATCACTGTTATAATCAGAAAAACAATTTTTCATTGAAAGTCAATGAACTAACCCATTGGAGCTCTCAAATGGCAATATAATGCTAGGCATCATCAAAGGTTAATTAAGAATTGAAATAAAGCAGAAGATACAGGCCTGCCTGAGGCAAAAAAAATGTGAAATGAATACAGATCATCAGGGTATGTCCCTCAAACGACATATTTTTCAGTTCACTTAGTAGAATACACAGCCTAAACAGCGTACATGAGACAAATAAAAAGACAGTCTAAAAAATATGTTCCCAAATGATGATACATAAAGTATCATACACTTTTTTTTTTATTATACTTTAAGTTCTAGGGTACATGTGCATAACGTGCAGGTTTGTTACATATGTATACTTGTGCCATGTTGGTGTGCTGCACCCCTCAACTCGTCAGCATCCATCAATTCGTCATTTATATCAGGTATAACTCCCAATGCAATCCCTCCCCCCTCCCCCCCATGATAGGCCCCGATGTGCGATGTTCCCCTTCCCGAGTCCAAGTGATCTCATTGTTCAATTCCCACCTATGAGTGAGAACATGCGGTGTTTGGTTTTCTGTTCTTGTGATAGTTTGCTAAGAATGATGGTTTCCAGCGGCATCCATGTCCCTACAAAGGATGCAAACCCATCCTTTTTTATGGCTGCATAATATTTCATGGTGTATATGTGCCACATTTTCTTAATCATGTCTGTCACAGATGAACATTTGGGTTGATTCCAAGTCTTTGCTATTGTGAATAGTGCCGCAATAAACATACGTGTGCATGTGTCTTTATAGCAGCATGATTTATAATCCTTTGGGTATATACCCATCAAAAAGTGGGCAAAGGATATGAACAGACATTTCTCAAAAGAAGACATTCATACAGCCAACAGACACATGAAAAAATGCTCATCATCACTCGCCATCAGAGAAATGCAAATCAAAACCACAATGAGATACCATCTCACACCAGTTAGAATGGCAATCATCAAAAAGTCAGGAAACAACAGGTGCTGGAGAGGATGTGGAGAAATAGGAACACTTTTACACTGTTGGTGGGATTATAAACTAGTTCAACCATTATGGAAAACAGTATGGCAATTCCTCAAGGATCTAGAACTAGATGTATCATACACTTTTTCTAGAGGTAGGGCTTAAGAATCTGCATTTTAAACCAACTCCCCCAAGTGATTCTTAAGCACATTAAAACCCAAGAACCACTATAGTAGGTGCTCAGTAAGTGCTTGTTAGCTTGAGTATGACATTTTAGTAAAGCAGGCTGAATGTTTGAGTTTACTTGGTGCTCCAGGTCTGTGAGTTAGCAAAATACATATATTTGAAGGAGTTTAAAAGGATTTCCAAGGAAGTATAAGAACCAATGGCGTGACCGAGGGAAGAAGGGAGATATGACAATAAAACATCTTCATGTCTTAAATAAAACAGAAAAGTAAAATACCTCTTTCTGATTATCTTTTTCTTCAGATAGTAGAATCTGAAAATATGGATTCTGAAAATATGGAGACAGAAAATATGGACTTTGAGAGTGTTTCTTCAGTTACAGCTCTGGAAGGCCTCTCTAAGCTACTTAATCCTGAAGAAGAGGATGATTCTGACTATGGACAGGTGGTCATATACTTACAGTTGAATTAGTTTTGTTTATGGGAAGTTGTGGAACCATATTTGAACAACCTGTTCCCACCTAGCTGTGGGAGCAGAGCTGTGTCATTTGATACATTCATAGGAAGCTACAAGGCTGATTATGCATGACAATGTAATCTCTGGTACATTTCTAGCAAACATAATTATATTTTTCTAAACCACCTGAACACTGAATAGAAAAATAGTTCTGTAACTATGGTAGCAACAGCCACATTTCAAAATGTTGTCATTTATATTTATGGCTAAAGAATGCCTGACAACCATTGCAGAGTGGTAGCTAGGATTGTTTAAGCCTAGACAATATTTCTATAAAACAAATATTTTCAGTTATACAGTATTAATTGGACTCCCAAGTACCAGTCCCTTAATTTTTTAATTTGTCTACACATTAACGCAGAACAGAAAGTTTTTGAGCCAAATAATAGGGCAAACTAGCTTCAGCCTACCAAGATTGTCTTCCCAGTAATGCACAAATAAAGTTATGGAGTCTAATTAGTTGAGTAGCATTTGGGGTCAGGATAAGTAATGCCAGGAAGGCTTGCAGTAGCAAGATGGGCTTCATTTTAGGTAGAAGAGTTCCTTGAACTGACCTTTTACCACTCCAAGGTTACTGCCAGTATTCCCAGAACAATTAAAACACGTTTATATAACTCCCCTCTCTCCATTCTCCTATTTCTTAACTATCAGTGAGCCTTGGCTATCAGACTGCCTATGATAGGGCAAACAAAATTTGGGGCAAAAAATCCCATACTATAACGGAATATGTCAATTTGCATAAAATTATTTTAATGAAGTGTTTTGTTATATGACAAATTTACCATGAATAAATCATCTTTCACAAACGTATATATCAATTTACTCCTCCCAAAATTTATTTTTGCCACAATGTGGAGAAAAAAGCAAGCTATGAACAGGCAGCAAATTCAGTGGCTCAGACTGACACTGAACTGAGGTACCACCCTAAGGAAGAGCTTAGGTGGAATAGGGCAGAATAAATAAGATGTGAAATGGAAATAAAATTTGTAAAAGAACTGAGTCAGCTTGGAGCCAGGATCAGGAACCAGGAAGTTTTAGTCAGGGAAAAGTCTTAGTAGAAGCTGAACAAAGAAACACCAGGACGTTAAGGACACAACAAACAGAACACAGGAGAAAAAGTTAGGAACAATGTATCAGTGAAGTTGGGAAGGCAAGCTCATTTTTGCTACCTTAGTTGAAGTAGCAGAATAATAATTTCCTGGAGCCTACATTCTAGGAAAGGTAAGGTTATGCCATATAGAAAAAGTATATCAAGTATTTGAGAAACAGTGACCTTGAATATAGTGAAGTGGAACTTGTAACTGGGACAGATTCAACTATAAGGATTTACCCTGGTTACAGAGCCTATTCCATTTGGTGTTTATGGTTGGAGGTGTTTATTTGCATCTAGAAGTGTTTCTAGGAGGAAAGATGAGTGCTTATGAGATTAGAGACTAACATAATATTACTGAGTTGTACAGTTTATAAAGGAAAATTACTATAATAATGTATGATTCTGTATATCTGGGTTATAAGCAATTTTGAGATAATTGGTCATTCAGACACTACAGTACAGATATCATTAGAGGACACAAAATTAGAGTATCAGAACAGTGGGAGAATAATTAATGTTTCTAATAAGCTATTACATTTTCCAGGAGAGAAACTGCTTTTCATTTTTTAACATGTATTAATCTTGGGAACTGTGGGATGATTACAAGAGTGATGTGTTTTTGAAAATATGCTCTCTGAAAGCAGCAAGAGAACAGTTGCATACACATTGCTTCATTTACACTATCCCTTTTCTATATGACTTGTTAAGAATCTGGGAGATTGGGGAGAGAGTGTGTCTGTCATTTTTCAAATCCATGAGGGGATCTTAAGGCCTGTGGGAAATAAGGTTCACTGCTCTTCACAGACATTATAACGAGGATGTTCTGTCTTACATATTACAAAGTGGCATGAATTGCAATGATAAATTGCTCAGATAATTGGCTGTAGATTAATGGTAAAGGCTCAAATGATGTTCTAATAGAAAACAATTGCCAGATGGTTTTTAATGTTTTTACGATCCCATTCCATCTTTTAACTTGAAATTTTTATTTTTAATCATTTATTTTCATTAAATTAATAAATTGAAATTCCTATGTGTTCTGAGCCAATCACTGTCCATGGAGAGTATACCAATTTTTGTCATGAAAGTCCAAGATTTTTTTCTACTGCTTTTAATTTTATGTGGAAGGCAGCACTCAACAAGAAGCCCTCATGTTCTGAGAAATGCTTTACTCTGATTGACTATTACTGCTCTGATGATTAATAGTTTAAGAAAAGTACTACACATTTATATGACTTTAGTGATTAAAAAGAGGGAAAAAAAGTCCCAAATATTATCTTGGGATTTTCACATAAAAATGCCTGTAATGCCTTAACTGCAGACACAGCACTTTTGGAACACCTTTTGGAAAGGAATAGTTACTGTCTCAGACACTTTTGAGATATTATAGATTAATTTCTGATTTGTAACTTTTGGAATAGTTTCACATAATAAAGACCCATGTGAGCTGTTCCATCAGCTTTCAAGGACAGACACTACTCTCCTTGCCCAAACAAGACATTCTAACTTTTGTACATGTCTAAAGTCTTAGGAGATGAGGACAGGGGCCTGAAAAAAGAAAGATAGAGGTGCTAGTTGGCCAGTAGGCAAGAAGATAATAATTTTTTGACTGCCAGCAGTGGAGTGAGTTGGTGCTGCAGGGCATGACATCAGCAAAAACAATTAGTAAGAAATTGGGATTTTCTTGAAATATCAAAAATCCCTGAGACAGGCCAATGAGGTGGTGTCGCTATAACAATAGTGTAATATATGTTATACTTAGTTGAAAAAACGAAGATTGCTTGTATTGGTGAATCAGGGCAAGTCCTTTGGGGATGTGCATGCTTGTGCAGAAGATGGAAAAATAAACTTTTATGAAGACTGAAGTACATCAACATATATTAGAGACTATTAATTTGTGGTTGCTGTTTAAATCCACTAGTTCAGTGTCATGAGGCGGTGGGACAGGGAAGTGTTTCATACCTATAGTGGAAAAAAGTAAAAGCAGTTATCAGGGCTTTTGAATGATTAATTTGAAGTCTGAATACTTAGCTTCTGCTTAGTGTTAGTTTTTATTTCTATAAAACTTTCACATACTCTGTCCTCCATCTGACTACAACCAGACACTGCTAAACCCCAAAAGTGTCAATGCCTTTATACTAATACTTGGTTCTAACCTTCATAGAGATGAATGTGGCTCATTCCTCTATCCCAGGGATACATGAGTCACTGAGCTGGAACTAGGGATTTAGCCTGACCAAAGATCAATTCTGCCCCAGAGTCTATTAAACCAAAGAGTTTTTGAAAGAACAAGGAAAGCATGTTCACAATAGTACTTGGCATCTGTCTTTCTGTTATATAACAATGATGGGTAATTAAACTGGAAAGCTCCATGAGTTTTTTTGATGGAAATCCTATCAAATTTGAAGTATCACTAGTCATATAGGTTATACAAGTATTAATTATAGAATAGTGAACCTTTTCTCCTCCCTCAGACAAATGGTTTATCTACGATTGGAGCCATGGGTCCTGGGAATATTGGACCACCCCAAATAGAAGAACTCAAAGGTAAGTTATTTAACAAAGCAGTATAGATCAATATAATATTTTCCTTGGTAGAAAAATTATAGGGAGAGTAATACATACTAATACTAGTGTTTATTAAGATGAACTAAATAACAATGTATTGTATACTTGGACATTGCTAAAATAGTAGATTTTAAGTATTCCCATCACAAGTAAATGATAAGTAGGTGAGGTAATCCATATGTTGATTAGCTTGAGTTAGTCATCCACTGTGTATACATATTTCAGAACATCATATCGTATATCATAAATATATACAATTTTTATTTGTTCATTAAAAATGGAGAAATGAATAAATAATTTTTAAAAAGAAAAAAGGTGAACTAAAATAATCATAGAAATGATGAATAGCCATTTACATATAAAGATGCTGTTTTTACTCTACTACTGCAGGTAAATAGTTTTTCTAATAATGGAAATATATTTGCCTTGAATTATCCACATTCCTTGCATATTTTCTGAGATAGAAGACCAAGAAAGTCATGTGTGGTTAGATCATTTTTTATTTTTTAGGGTCTATTTACCAAGATGCTTAGCTTCTTTACATTCTACCTTCCTATATTCTAGCAATTTCATGGAATTCATTCGTTGAGTTATTTAATAAATATTTATTGAGAACCTATTATGTATCAGGCAGTGTGACCATCTCTGAGACTACAATGCAGATCAAAACAGAAAAAGTCCCTGTTCTGATTGAGCTAATAGATTTTTGGAGAAGACAATAAAACAAGCAACTACACAATTTTATCTTACATTAAGATGCTTATACATTAACGTCTTTGAGTTTGCTTATTAAAAAAAAACAGGTCCAATAAATGAGGCTAAATAATATTTTTACATTTCCCCAGCATTTTGAGCTATACAGTTTTACAGAGTTGAACATTTTACAAATCTTTAAAAATATAAAAAGCTTTAATTCTGTTGGTCATGATCACCATTAACCAGAGGATAAGAAGGGAGAGGAAGTGAATTTCATTCATCATTTTAGTTAATTGCAAAAGATTTGTCTGGACAAATGTTTAAAATAATGGCTAAAATGAGGTCTAAGGATGGTTTTAAAATTTCAGTTATTATTGCTATACATACTCAAGAGGCTATTTGCCTTACTCAAGAGATATTCGCTCCATGGCAGACTAGTTCACATTTCATGTATTTCTGTGCTGCCTGTATGTCTGATAATGTAGGTCTAATAATCTTTAAATTCCGAAGGCAACGATTCATATGTAAAATGTTATATATAAATCTGTAGTTAGGCTTTACAAAGCCCATGCTAGATAGAAGCTGATAATTTCAAAAGAATTGCCAGAATTGCAAACCTGACAATTGGGTACATTTCTGGGAATGCTTAAAATGACTCAAAGCAGTGTTCTGCACCTAATGCAGGTCTCCATTGGATGCTACAATAGTTAAAACAAATGTAAGCTGGGTTTTTGCATGCCTATGGAGCCTATCCACTTTTAAACATTTAAAGATGACATGCAGAAACCCAACCTCATGCTCAGCTCTGCATAAAGGACAAGTGGTAGAGATTTTCTTTAAAGCTTGTGTCTACATGAGGAAAATCCTGGACTAAAAAATGATCATTGTATCCATTGCTTTCAGTTTCTTTAATTGATATTATTATTTTGAGAATTATGTCATGCTTGCATGGAAAAGATATCAAAAGGTTTTTGTATAGTAAGAACAATACAAGATAAGACATTTCTCTCTACATCTGATTGATTGTAGTTGTGATTTTTTCTTTTACATAAAAATATATTTAAATATAATCCTATTTATGTTTCTGGAAAAATGTATAATATTTCTTTTCATATGTATATGGAGAGAGAGAGAGAGAGAGAGAGACTGGAATGATACACAACAGAATAATAACCAGAATACTAACATTGATCATCTCCAGGCAGTTGGATTGTAGATTATTTTCTTCTTTTTGTTTATGGGTTTTTGCCAAATTCTCTACAGTTATTATTACAATTCTGCAATGTATTGGTTCTGTATTGATAGAAACATTTAGTCAGTAGTTACTAATTTAGCTTGTTTTGACCAGAAAACAAGCTAGTGATTACAAATAATGTTTTATTTCAATGATCCCAAACTGAGTGTGAAGAAGAACAGGAGCAATTTACAGAAGGAAAAAGCATGAGCTTCAGCTTTATCTTCCCTTTCTTCACAGTTAACCCTGAAACCAGTGAGGAAAATAACGAGGACATCTGGAATTCAGAAGAGGTTCCAGAAGGAGCAGAACATGATGATATGTGGGATGTTAGAGAAATCCCAGAGTAAGTCAAATGAAGCCAGGAATGTCTTTAGGAGTTTAAGTTAGCTGTGTCATCTGATAGCATTTTATTTTTTACAAGATTCATAAAGTAACATACCACATAAAAGATAAAACTACAGTGACACACAGAAAGCATGTGTAATTGATGATTTTTTTCCTTCTAGAGCAGAAACAAGTAATAAAGCATAACATCTTCCTTTCAGTTATTATCTAGCAAAAAATGAAAAATATAGTCATTTCCATTATACATTTATATTTAATGTCAGTTTGCTGTATAATGTGGAACTAGCAGTTGGAGAAAGCCAGCCTATTAAATTGCAAGCATTCATACAAACTAAATTACAATGCCATGTTTATTGTCAAGGACTTGCTTTTAATTACTCAATGTTTCACAATTTCGGTAAAAGGCTATGTTCTCTCTCCAATTATCAATTATTACCCAGACTTGTTTACTAGATATTCTAAGATTATGTTTAGTATTCAGTGTGTTTTGCAAGCAGGGTTCAAGACTTGCTTTGTAGCCTTTCCAATACAATCAAGTTATAAATATGAAATTTATAATTACTATAAAAAGCCTTTTATTATGATTTTAAAAGCACTCATACTTTTAATGAACCTTAAAATATATTTATATACATAGATGAAATTATTGGTCAAATACACTAAGCTTTACATATATGTATTTTGAAATAAAATTTGGATTGACTACTTAGAATAGCAGGGTAAAACAAAGCCAACACTTACTAAATTATAATGTACTATATAAATTTTTAAAGACTTCTATGGGAAGTGATCTGACAAGTTTTCTAATACTGAATACAAAACTATCCAGTAAATATGTATATATTTATATATTTTTATATATTTATATATTTTATATTTATATATTTATATATCTATTTTATATATATTTATATATTATATATTTATATATATTTTAAATATTTATATATTTATATATATTTATATTTTATATATATATATATATATTTTTTTTGAGACAGAGTCTCCCTCTGTCACCCAGGCTGGAGTGCAGTGGCACGATCTCTACTCACTGCAACCTGCGCCCCTCCTGGGTTCAAACGATTCTCCTGCCTCAGCCTCCCATGTAGCTAGAACTACAGGCACATGCCACCATGCCCAGCTAATTTTTGTATTTTTAGTAGAGATGGGGTTTCACCATGTTGGCCAGGCTGGTCTGGAACTCCTGACCTAAGGCGATCTGCCCGCCTCAGCCTCCCAAAGTGCTAAGATTACAGGCATGAGCCACTGCGCCCAGCCAAAATTGTCCAGTATAAAACAAACAAACAAACAAAAAACTCCGTGCTTCCATCTTCTACATAAGTTCTGAAAATAGAAGCTGCGGGAGACTGCAGATAATTAACTAGAAAGAAGTATCCAGCTTTCAAATAAACAATGTCAAGACCATAAACCTCATAAAAAATCAAAGGAGATTTTAAAACATTTCTTAGAGAATAAAGAGCAAATTTGAGGTTATGTTTATATAGTGCCCACATATCCGTATGAAAAGTAATAATTAAGTCACTTATTTGTCATATTGTCTAACAAATGTCAAATATCCATATGCAGCAAACTTCAAATTTGAGTAATTTTTCCCTTTTCATTCTGATGTTTGATGTTAGGTAGATAGAACATCCATGAAAGCTTTAAATGAATAATAACTTCAGGTTATTATGAGGAAAATTGCTTTATAAGATTTTTAAAATCTTTATCTTCTACCTTATGAAAATACATTTTAAAATTTCTCAATGGATACAGAGGAAAATAAGTAAAGAATATGAACAAGCATTTCAAAAAAGAAGAATCACAAGTTGCCAAGTAAAAAAATAACAAGGAGCTGAGCTAAGGCACTGGCTTTGGGGAGAAGTATGAGGGTCTTTATTTGAGTGAGTTTTGAATGAAAAGTTGGTGTTTGGTTAGATAAAATTGATGAGAGGAGTGCATCAAAGATGATGCTGAAGTTATTAGCTTGGGTGACTGAGGAAATGATAATGCCATTAACTTTGATAGGAATTATAGGTTAAGAAGAATCTGTGAGTTTGTCCTTCCTTCCTTCCTTCCTTCCTTCCTTCCTTCCTTCCTTCCTTCCTTCCTTCTTTCCTTCTTTCTCTCTTTCTCTCTTTCTTTCTCTCTTTCTCTCTTTCTTTCTTTCTTTCTCTCTTTCTTTCTTTCCTGAGACAGAGCCTTGCTCTGTTGCTCAGCCTGGAGTGCAGTGGTGTGATCTCGGCTCACTGCAACCTCCGACTTCTGGGTTCAAGCGATTCTCCTGCCTCAGCCTCGCAAGTAGCTGAGACTACAGGTGCATGCCACCAAGCCTGGTTAATGTTTTTTGTATTTTTTTGTAGAGACGAGGTTTCACCAAGTTGGCCAGGCTGGTCCTGAACTCCTGGCCTCAAGCAATCCACCTGCCTCAGCCTCCCAAAGTGCTGGGATTACAGGGGTGAGCCACAGCGCTCAACTAAATTTGTTTTTTTTTCTTCGCCAACACCTCACCCCTCGACTCCGCCCATTGTTCACTGCAGCCTCAACCTCCCGGGCTCAAGCAATTCTCCAACCTCACTCTCCCAAGTACCTGGGACTACAGGTGCACACTTTATTTTTGTGAAGACTGCGTCTAACTGTGTAGCCCAGGCTGGTCTCAAACTCCTGGACTCAAGCAATCCTCCTGCCTCAGCCTCCCAAAGCACTGGATTACAGTTGAGAGCCACCATGACTAGCTGGTTTTTGATATGTACACTTTGAGTTGTCTTTGGGACATCCAGACAAACCTATGTAGTAGGCAGTTGGAAAATTGTGTCTGGAGCTCAGGATAAGAGCAGGAGCTTGAGCAAATCCATTTAGGAGTAATGAACATATAGATCAATCCCTTCTGTTTGTTTTAACCTAGCTTCACCTTCATAAATACTTGGTAGATGTTATAGCCTATTAAGAGAAAAGTGTCCCATAGCAAATAGTTGCTTATTGTTAGCCATGTTCAAACTCAGAGAAATTCCTCTTTTACTTTTGGGCGTTCCTATTGGCAAATGGTCAGAAGTTCAATCTAGTCCTTTAGTCTTACTATCCAGAGATTTACAATTTCTTCGTTAAGGTAGCATTAAGCAAAATAATAATAATAATAATTTGTAAGTATTTGTTTCATTCTATCCGAAGAGATGGGGTACCTTGTGGTGGGTGCTTCTATAAACCATTCTATTCCTGGTCCAAATTTGGGAGGGAGGAATGATTTGTGAATTGTCATGTGAGGGGTGAAATATCAGGAAAATCTTTCATTAAATTCAGAATTCTGTAAGACTAGATTCTAAGCACTGTAGTGTAGCTGTGCTGACTACATTACCAGTGTTTCTATTGTAGAATTTTAGCCGTAGAGATCATTTAGTTCAAATTCACCCCTCCTTCCCATAAATCATACAAATGTAGAAACTGAGACCCCATGAGTTTGTGACTTGACCAAGGTCCACAGTTAGTGACAGAAACAGTACTAAACCTGAATTTTCTCCTCTGCTCTATGGTTTAAACTTAGCAGAGGAAGGTTTCTATCAATCCCTAGGTTATGGACTCAGTATTTTTCTGAGCCATTGTTTTTCACGAACAGACTTTCCCTTTTTTCTTCTACTTTGAATCTTATTAGAAGCTTATTAGAAGTTCCCTCAATCTATTTTGTCTAGCTCTAAAACAATTAAAGGTTTATTTTAGAAAATAATAGCAATCCTGCTTTTCAGTGTTTATTTTTGACCACATTTTTAGACTTCTTTTCCTTTATGCTCTATTATATGCCTGAAGACCTGCAACCACTTTATTTATTTAGTCTTTGTATTTTTTCTAATAGCATGTCCTCATAAGTTTCTAGGTTTCTGTTCTTTGACAGGAAATTGCTCTTTCATCTGAGTCCCTATAATCATTGATTTTTTTTTTCAGGTATGAGATTATATTCAGACAGCAGGTGGGAACTGAAGATATATTTTTAGGGTTGTCAAAAAAGGACTCCTCAACAGGTTGTTGCAGTGAACTAGTGGTAAGCCTTTCCTCCCCTTCTTCATTTTCTATATGACTGTTGTAGCTAAATTGACTGACTATTGTATATATAATATTGTAGGCAAGGTTGTAAACTCTTTAAAAATCGTGGTTGCTATGTTTCAGGTACTAGGGGAATAATGGGATAGACAGTTTAAAATCGTTAACTTGTACAAAATAAACTACGTTTACACATTTGGATGAGATTTACAGATAAACGTAATAGAATCATATGACACAATGCACAATTTCTAATTTTGTTGCTATTAAAACTTCCCAATTGTATTGGACTGGATTTTCTTTCATCCTAGTTCCGTCCCATGCATGCCAACGGATTGGTTATTAACTTCTGATGAATTGACAGGCAATCAGAATGAAATATCTCCTTCCCCGCATCTGTCTTATCTCTTATTTCTGTATTTCTTATAATGACTAAGCTTACAATGTGGTTAAATCCCACAAAAAGGGATTTTCTTAATTTTGGGATCTGACTTCTGATCAAAAACATTAAGAAAGACATCTAAAATGTTACTTTGCTTTCTTATCTGAATGAAGCTACAGAATGTTGGAGAGCATCCTTTACCAGGTCACTGTTTCTGTATAACAGTTGTAGCAATACCAACAATATCAATGATACCACCTTATTTTTGCTTATTTCATCCTCATAATGACCTTGTTGAAAAATCTGGGCCTAACCTAGAATGTGGAATTTGATTCATTTTAGCAACATTAACAAGTAATTCTTGTGTTAAAAATTTATTTTTTGAGATCAGGAACTAACTTTGCTTCTATTTTTTTTTCCTCCTTTCTTACAATACATTATAGAATACTGTGGTGCCCATGGGAGATGCGTAATATTTTTTCCTTAAGCAAATGATAAATGGAATTTCTCTTTTGCATGAACTTCAGGTTTTCTCTTATTAGCAAAATCTAAGACATTCAATTGAATCAAGTAACATAATGGGAATAGTGGCTTTAAGTACCTCAGGAGATTTTTCAAACTCTAATGAGTTAAGGTTTCAAGTAATCTTGAAGTAATTAGCTCCCAGGGTTTTACCAGTAATATTGAAATTCCTCTCTCTTAAATTATTGTTAAATTGTGTTTTTGATGTGTAGTGTTGGGGATTGCTCTAAATTCTGGAGGAATTCTAGGCCCTAAATAAATAAAACTGTTGCAAGCCTTACCATTTCTCTCATGCAAAAATTGCCTCTAATTTTAATAATAAAGGTATTCTGAATGAAGAATCTCAGAAACTAAATCATACCTCATAATAGAAATATATGGTTTATCTAAAACTCAGTAAGTATATACAGAAGACTTGGTATTTCTCTCAAATGAATTTATAATCAACTGGGGAGACAAAACTAACAAAAATGAACTAATTTTATTATTAAGAATTAAACTCAGTGTAAACAATTATAAGTCTACTAGAAGTTCAGAAGGTTGGGATAAGTCATGGACACCACTGAAAGGCAGCAGCAAATAACACATTTGTTGATGCTATGGCACTTTGTCACGTGTATACTGTTCCTTTTCTCTTTCTTTCCTTTATTTCTCTTTGTTTCTTCATTTATTAAATCTTTAAATACTTAGTGAAAGTTACTACATACCACAGACTGTCCTAAGTACTAGAGATACAAAAATAAATGATAAACAATCAATTGTCCTCAAGGAATTTACAGTAAAGGAGATTGACACCTAATAAATCACTGTAGTTCAGTATGGTAAGTACATATTTAGAGGCATATACCATGAATAGAATGATGGTTACCAGAGACTGGGAAGGGTAGTGGGCAGTGGGGAGTTGGAAATGTGGGGATGGTTAATGGGTACAAAAATATAGTTAGATACAATAAAGAAGATCTAGTATTTGATAGTACAATAGAAGGATAACAGTCAGCAATAATTTGTTGTACATTTTAGAATAACCGAGGGAGTACAGTTGGAATGTTCATAACACAAAGAAATGGTGAATGGTTTAGGTGATAGAAACCCACCCCATTTACCCTGATGTAATTATTATACACTATATGCATGTATCAAAATATCTCATGCACCCCATAAATATATATTTCTATTATGTACCCATAAAAATTAAAGATAGAAAAATAAAGGCATATACCAGGTACATAGTGACATAAAGCAGGAAGGGATCAACTTCAAGTGGATAATGTTTCTACAGTGGACAACATTCTAAGAAGGGCATTCCAAGCAGAGGTAAGAAAGAGCACATGGAAAGGTATCCAGGCATGAAATAGCATGGCATATTTGAGTAAGCAGAGAATATAACAAGAATAAAGAGTAAGTGTGGGTAATAATGGACTAATAAGCTGACTCTCAAAAAAGATAAAAGCTTGTAGCTTTTATTTGTAGCTTGAATGCTATCCTGTAGGCATACTAATGACACCATCCACTATCATTGCTTACTCCACTGACAAGACTCAGAGTAAATAGGTTGTTGAGCCCACCTCAAGTATTTCTTGCTCAAATGTATATGCTCATCATTCTTGTTGATAATATTGTGTTTCCTTGAATCTAAGACATCATAAAATTGTAAATGCGCCATTTAACAATAACAATGTTTCAGAGGAAAATAGGTATAATACCATATTACACCACCATTGATTGTGCAGTGCATCTCAATATCAGAAGCATTAAAATGTGGGAAAAATTGTACCTGAGAATTGCCTGAATATGTTATTTGAGTCCTGGACCTGGTCTATATGTAACAATCCAATCCAAAAACTTTAAGAAGAAAATCCTTACTTAAACCGAGTAAGGCAATAGGAGTACAATCTGTTTACGTACAAGAAGTGATTTAGGGTTTAAAAATTCACAAGGGCCATCCTTTCCTTTACCCTCCCCAGACTCCAAATAAGAAAGCAAGATTTATGAATGCTAAGTCAAAGCAACGGTCCTAAACAAAATTCTGAATTAGGAATGTCTTCAGCAAACCCTTCGAACCTCAAACCCAAAGAGTCCCATTATCCAAATACTCCCTGCCCTATTGTTATCCTCTGCAACTGCTTTACTCCTGAGTTTGTAGCCACCAAACTCCCTTGAGTTAATCTATATTTAGGTATTTTAGAGCCAGAGCTAGCCAGTGGTTTACAGGTTTGTTTTGTTTCTAGCTGTCAAGCTTTTTTTTTTTTTTTTTTTTTTTGCTTTTTTTTTTCCCAAATAAAATTCTATGAGTAAGCCCAGTGTAGTAAACATAAAAAGTACCACTGCCTTGTTTAAAAAGGTACTATCACCCATGAGGCAGCTCTTAGGAGAATGGCTGAGGCTCCTTGGAACACAGTTTGAAAGATGCTGATCTAATTTCTCATCCTGATTACAGTTAATAAACTAAGGTCAGGCTTACAAGGTTCCAAATACTCATATACATTAATGGAAAAATAATAAGAGATCTAGAGGGCTTATTTTTCCTAGGTGACATATATGCTTTTATTTAAACCCCACGAGTGGAAGGCCCTAGCTTGTTTCATTTTGTTTTGGTTTTTAATTTTCTTTTTATCCTCGCTATCTTCTCCATCCCTCTCCCTGAAGCTCTCGCTGTGATGGGTGGGATATTAGGTTGGTGCAAAAGTAATTGCAGTTTTGCTATTACTGACTACTGGTTATTGCTAGACTGACTGAAGTACTGGACCTCTTGGGTGCTAGTTGAGAGTGTGGAAAAAGGAACTATAGATATCAAAATATGTAGCAAAATACCCTAATTCTCCATAGGATTATTTGTGGCAGGAAATGGGATGGGTGTATTGGAAAAATAGGTCAGCAGATTCTCATTTTCACCCATGGTGCCAAAATCCAAAAATGAGTGGGGCTAAGGTTATTGGTATTCTGCCAAATTACCCATTGTTTGTTCTAGGAGAGGGGAAAGGCAGCTTGCAGACAGCTTGATGCTCTTTGACCTAGAATGAACACGTATTTTGATGTTTTACTCTGATAGATCTATACTGATAAGGGGACATTCTGATATGACCCAAGAAACAAGCCACTAAGCTTATTTTTTTCCCCAACATCACCTCCTCCCTAGAATATGATCCTTCCCCCATCTTTAAATCTCACTGAGAATAGGATGAGAGTCAAGGATGGGATAGAAGTCAGTCACCATCTGGCAGACAGACACAACCAGCAGTCACATGTTTATCATATATATTTATCTCAGAAAGTGCTATCAATCATTTTGAGCAAAGTATTTGCTCATCCTCTAAGAAGTCACTTGCTTCCTGAATGGTCTGCTCTTCAAATCCTGATTGCTTTCTTAAGGTTAAAACAGTTACATTTGTTTAGTTTTTGTTTGTTTGTTTGTTTGCTTGTTTGGTTTTTTTGGACAGAGGCTCACTCCGTTTCCCAGGCTGGAGTGCAGCCTTAGCTTACTGTAGCCTCTGCCTCCCAAATTCAAACCATTCTCCTGCCTCAGCCTCCTGAGTAGCTGGGATTCCAGGCATGCACCACCAAGCCCGGCTAAGTTTTGTATTTTTTAGTAGAGATGGGGTTTCACCATGTTGGCCAGGCTGGTCTCAAACTCCTGACCTCAGGTGATCGGCCTGTCTCGGCCTCCCAAAGTGCTGGGATTATAGGCGTGAGGCACCGTGCCCGGCCTATATTTGTTTACTTTTAATGAAAAAATGGATTTGGCTGCTTGATAATGAAATAGATTTTGTTTTCCATTCTATTCCATTCTAGAGGATGGACCTAGTTTTTTTTTTTTTTTTTTTTTTTTTTAGGGTTCGTGGTTGTTTTTTTTTTTTTTTTTTTTTTTGGTAGGCTTCCTGATTGTGTTAACCTTGTTTGATTGGTTGTATACCAGACCATGTGGCAGAGGGGAGGATATTTGATCTATAATATGATTCCTTATTATCAGTTTGAGGCAGCACAGTAATCCTTCAATTAAATTTCTAATAGTTGCCTCCGTAATATATTCATAATATATACATTTATAGTTAATGTCATAACACTCCTTCATAATGATGGTGGTTGTGGGACATGGTAACAAATACTTCCTTAAAAGCTAATCTAATCATATAGACAGTATATTTCTGATTATGAAAGTAATATATATGTAAAATTTTAAGCAATACCAAAATTAGTAGAGTTGATGATAAAAGTTCCCCATAATGAGATGGAGAAAAATTGAGAGAGAGTGTGTGTGTATTTGAGATAGGCTATGGTCAAGGATGGAATAAAGGTAAAGGATGTCATATACATATTACTTGATATATATATCAGTAATTTTACATTTTGATGATGTCATTTTGAGATTTCATCAAAATATCTGAATCACATGGTCTGGAATCCTTGAGCTGGACCTGGCAGAAACTCCTGATTCCATGCAAGCAGATTTACAGATTGACCTTGAAAATTACCAATGCTTGAGGGATGAACAAAGCTAGAGGAACTGAGAAGGATATTCAGAGATGGGAGGGAAACCATAATAGTATCGGCTGCTGTCAAGCATGATTAGGATGTAGAAGGAACTTTGAGATTTGTCAATTAAGAAGTCTTTGGTGATCTTTGGAAGAGAGCAGCTTCAGTGGCATGGTCAACACCAGATTAAAGAAAGCTGAGAAGAGAAGAGGAAGTGAGGAAGAGAAGCCAGCAAATATAGATTGTTCTTTGAGGAAGTTTAGCGGTGAAGAGGAGGAGAACGAGGAAATGATTATTAAGAAAGAGGCAAGATTTAGGGGAGTGTTTTTAAGATAGGAGAGGTTTATGTATGCATTTCAGCTGATGACAAGAATCCATGCATTCATCCATGTAATATTTATTTAGTTCCTACTGTGTGTCACTAGAGCTAATGAACAAACAGTGAAAAAAAAAAAAAAAAGTAGTCATGGTATGGGCCCCTAGGTGGAGGCATTTTTGGTTGTCACAATGATTACAGAATTTTTTGTTTTTTTGAGATAAGGTCTTGCTCTGTCACCCAGGCTGGAACGTAGTGGCTTGATCTCAGTTCACTGCAGCCTCGACCTCCTGGGTTCAAGTGATCCTCCCACTTCAGCCTCTCTGGTAGCTAGGACTACAGGCATGTGCCACAATGCCCTGCCAATTTTTGTTTTTTATTTTTTGTAGAAACAGGGTCTCATTATGTTGCCCAAACTGGTCTCAAACTCCTGGGCTCAAGCAATTCTCTCACCTCGGCCTCCCAAAGTGCTGGTATTACAGGCATGGACCACCATGCCCAGATGATTGCAGGATATTATTGTCATTTAGTATTCAGGGCCAGGGTTGCCTTAAATCTTGCAATAAGAGGTATAATCCTCAAGAATGAAGATTGTCCTACACAAAATGCCCATATTGCTTTCCTCTAGTTTAAAAACACTGATTAGATAAAGAGAGATTGAAGATATGAGGGTGCTGCTACTCAGCAGCATTCCACCCTGTTGACTACTCTCTTTTTGTTTTTTTGTTTTGTTTTGTTTTGTTTTTGTTTTTGTTTTTGGAGACAGAGTTCCGCTCTGTCGCTCAGGCTGGAGTATAGTGATGTGATCTTGGCTCACTGCAAACTCCACCTTCTGGGTTCAGGCTGTTCTCCTGCCTCAACCTGAGTAGCTAGGACAGCAGGCACGTGCCACTACACCTGGCTAATTTTCATATTTTTAGTACAGACAGGGTTCCCAGGCTGGTCTCAAACTCCTGGTCTCAAGTGATCTGCCTGCCTCGGCCTTTCAAAGCGTTGAGATTACAGGCGTGAGCCACTGCACCTGGCCTGCTCTCTCCTTGAAACACAGTTTTCTCTTTACTTTAATGACCCCATTCTCACTGAGGAGTGAGGAAAGACTTCACTCTTTTCTTCCAAAATCACTAGGCATTCCTCCTCGCTTTCGCTTCCAAATCACTGGCTCTTCCTATTCTGCCTTAAGTTCTCTGGAGATTTGACCTATGTCTTTTTTTTCTCTACCTATTCTCTTTTCACCTAGTCTCATAGCTTTAAATATCATTTATCTCTATAGTCCTGAACACTTCCATGAGCTTTGGATTCATATAACTATTTACTTGGCATCTCTTACTTGTTTAATACACAACTCAAACCTAACATGTCTAAAACAGAACTCTTAATTGTCTTCTGTAAACCTTTTTCTCATTCATCTTCTTTGTGGCAATAATATTCACCCAATTGTTCAAGCTAAAAACCTAAATCATCCATCATTCCTCTTTCCTTTATACCTCATGTCTAATCCATCAGCAAGTATTACTGGGCTGTACCTTCAAAATATATTATAAATTCATCTAATTTTCATTACCACTGCAATTGCTATCATGTTACTAACCATCATCATCTCTATCTGGACCATTATGAGTCTCTAATGACATTATCTCCCTGCTTTGACTCTTCATTCCCTATAGCCTTTCCACACAGAATGTAAGAGATTCTTTTTAAAAGTAAATAAGGGCGGGGCGCAGTGGCTCACGCCTGTAATCCCAGCACTTTGGGAGGCCAAGGCGGGTGGATCACCTGAGATCAGGAGTTCGAGACCAGCCTGGCCAATATGGCAAAACCCTGTCTCTACTGAAAATACAAAAATTAGCCGAGCGTGGTGGTGCACTTCTGTAGTCCCAGCTACTTGGGAAGCTGAGGCAGGAGAATTGTTTGAACCTGGGAAGCCGACGGTTGCAGTGAGCCGAGATCATGCCATTGCACTCCACCCTGGGTGACAGAGTGAGCCACCAAAAAAAAAAAAAAAAAAAAAAAAAAAAAAAGTAAATCAGACCACATCACCTCTTTGCTTACAGCCCTCAATGGTTTCCTGTTGCGCTCATAGAAGAAAATCCAAACTCCTTATCTTAAAAGTAGGGAAGGGCCCTGTGTGATCTGACCCTTACCTACTTTTACTGTTTCATCCAATGTGGCACTTTCTTCCTTGTTTGCTATGTTTTGCTTATCCTGGCCTTCTTTTTGATCCGTCAATCTGCTGAGTTATTTCCCAATTCCTTGTTATTCATTCCTCCTGGGTATTCTACCCAGTCCCTCAGATAATGAAATTTTACTTCTTCCTTTCCAACCATTTTAACCTATTTCTTGTTTAATTGCATGTTAGTACCTCCAGAACTATATTATGTAATAATAGTGAATACTGAACTTTATTACTTATTTCTCACTTTAAATTTTTAAAAATTAAAAAAATATGGGTAATAGAGATACACTATTCAGCCATAAAAAAAGAGATCCTGTCATTTGAAATAACATGGATGGAACTGGAGATCATTATGTTACGTGAAATAAGCCAGGCACAGAAAGACAAACATCACACTTTCTCACTTATTTGTGGGATCTAAAAATCAAAACAATTGAACTCATGGACATAGAGAGTAGAAGGATGGTTACCAGAGGCTGGGAGGGGTCATTGAGGGAGGGGAAGTGTGGGGTTGGTTAATGGGAACAAAAATATAAATTTCTCACTTTAATTGGAATGGTTCTAGTGTTTCTTCATTTAGTTAGATACTGACTTTTGGGTTATGTGTTAAGGATCTGTTCATCTATTCTGATTTTAAGAGTTCTAAGCAAGAATAGATGATGAATTTAATCAAATGCCTTTTTACCATTTGTGAAGATCATATGATTTTTTAGTTTTTATCTATTGGTAAATTATATTAGCACATTTCTTAATATGGAACCATCCTTGCATTCATTCATTCATTCATTTACTCAACAAATATTTATTGAGTGCCTGTGATTTGCCACCAAGTATTTTATAAAAACTCTCATGAACAATGATAAGCTATAGGAAAATGAAGAAAAAAATTAAAGGTGATGGGTCTCTGTTTTGAAATTATAAAAATATTTACCTCTGACGTATAAAAATGTAGAGGCATGTATTGTCCAAAACTATGGCAAAAAAACAGTAGGTCATCTTTTTAAATTGATGGGTAAATTTTTCTTTTCTTTTCTTTTCTTTTTTTTTTTTTTTTTTTGAGACAAGGTCTCACTCTGTTGCTCAGGCTAGGGTACAGTGGTGCAATCTTGGCTCACTGCAACTTCCACCTCCTGGGTTCCAGCAATTCTCCCACCTCAGCTTCCTGAGTAGCTGGGATTACAGGTGCATGCCACCACACCTGGCTAATTTTTGTATTTTTTCTAGAGATGTGGTTTCACCATGTTGGTCAGACTGGTCTCAAACTCCTGACGTGAAGTGATCCACCCACCTTGGCCTCCCAAAGTGCCAGGATTACAAACGTAAGCCACTGTGTCTGGCCAGATGGATAAATTTTGATAATGCTACCATTTTGAAACAGTCCAGTACTATATTACCATATCTGTCATTTAAAAAATAGTTCACAGATGCATGACTCCTCTCCCATCACAGGAGTCGAGTCGTCAGAGGCCTCTTATGGCTTTCCACAACTTGTTGTCCCATATTTTTATGGCCAGTTTATGCAGGCACCCCATAAGCCTTTTTCTCAACATATTACCATATCTGTCTTTTTAAAAATAGTTCATAGATGCATTACTCCTCTCCCATCACAGGAGTCAAGAGGTACTGTTCTAAGTATAGAGGATAGCAAACAAAACATAAACATCACTGCCTTCACAGAGCTTACCTTATTGTGGAAGGGATAAATAAAATAAACACATAAATTGTATTGTATATTAGAAGGTGAAAATGCTCTGCAGAGAAAAGGAGGAGGAAGTGACAGGGCATACTAGAGTTGGTGGTGGCTGAAATTTTTAATAGTGTGGTCACAAAAGCCTTCACTAAGAAGGCAATATTTGAGTGAACACCTGAAAGAGATGAGGAAATGAGGTTCCAATGTTAGAAAGGTTTTTTTTCTTTGAGACAGAGTCTTGCTCTGTCACCCAGGCTGGAGTGCAGTGATATGATCTTGGCTCACTGCAACCTTGACCTCCTGGACTCAAGTGATCCTCCCACCCCAGCCTCCCAAGCAACTGGAAGTACAGGCACGCACCACCATGCCCAACTACTTTTTATATTTTTTGTAGAGATGGGTTTTTGCCATGTTGCCCGGGCTGGTCTTGAACTCCTGAGCTCAAGTGATCTGCCCATCTCAGCCTCCCAAAGTGCTGGGATTATAGGTGTACACACCACACCCAGACTAGAAAGGTTAATCTAAGTGTATATTTAAAATGCCAAGATTTAAGACAGGAGGTAATCTTAGAAATATCAGTAAAGAACAAGTAACTATTCTTAGAGAAATCAGGGGAACTGTCCCAGGAATTAGTAAACGATTCCAAGTAATAGGTGGTATAGCGTAAGAACATGAGTTTTTACGTTGTATATATTTTAGGTGTAAAACATGATGTTTTGATATACATATTCTCAGTAAAGTGATTACTATAGTCAAGCTAATTAATAATGTATTTATCATCTCAGGTAGCATCTTTTGTGTATGTGGGGGTAAGAGCACCTAAAATCTACTCTTTTAGAAGATTTCCACTACTTAGTATAATATTAACTATAGTCCTCATGCTGTACCTTAGAGCTCTAGATTTATTCATCCTAAATAACCCAAGTTTCCATCCTTTGACCTGCATCTCTTCATCTCCCACACCACCTCTAGTAACCACCATTCTTCTATTTCTATGTATTAGATATTTTTTAGGTTCCACATTTAAGAGAGATTATGCAGTATTTTTCTTTCAGTGTCTGGCATTTTTCACTTAGCATAATGGAGGACATGAGTTTTTTTTTAACTGGAAGTAAAGGACAGGCCCAGTGTTATAAAGGAAATGGGAGGAAAAAATAAAAACTGGCACCAACTGAGAAGACTATAGGGAAAGCAGTGTAGTCGGGGAGATCCAGATTTCAGTTAGATTAAGAAGTTGAGAATATTCAAAGAGGCTTAAGAGATAAGGGATGATGTACTATGTATTCCAGAGGACCTAATGGAAAAGGCTCAGGATTTGATAATGGGTGGAAAATGGAGACATAATAGGAGATATGAAGTTCCATATGGTAGTTATGTGATAAGGAATGATTTGGGAGTCTGAGACTTCTTATGGTTATTGACAAATAGAGTTAAAAGTGTAATGAATTTAGTTATCATGGCCTCCAGACAGGTAGTGGTGGCGAGGCTATGATTATTTGGGGGAGAGGGTGAGTGCCAATGGAGATATGGATGCCTATAGATGAATGTTCTTACTACAGAGTGAGTTGAGCTTACTCTTGACTCCTGTGATGGAGAGGAGGTATGCCTCTATGAACCATTTTTTAAAAAGACAGGTATGGTAATATAGTACTGGACTGTTTCAAAATGGTAGCATTATCAAAATTTATCCATCAATTTAAAAACATGACCTACTGGGCCTTTGCCTTAGTTTTGTACAATACATACCTCTATATTTTTATACTTCAGAGGTAAATATTTTTATAATTTCAAAGCAGAGAGCTAATGCCTTTAATTTTTTAAATTTTCCTATAGATTATCATTGTTCATGAGAGTTTTTATAAAATACTTAGTATGGCTGCAGTGGAAAAAAAATCTCATACATGTTTGTATAGTTAAACAACGGGAAATTAAACAATTAAAGCAATTCAGAATGAAATCTACCCAAACTTTTTCTGTTAATCAAAATTTCCTAATATTGTTAAGTTTCAAATGGGAACTCAAATAGTCTTCTTTCCTAAGAATCAAATGTGCAAGGAGTGGTTGCTGTATTTCTGTCAGATGGAAATATTCTTATAATATCTAGAACCCATAAATAAATTAATTTAGAATGTCTTCCAAAGTGTCAGTCCAAACCCTTCAGTGAAGCATCTTCACTGAAATATCAGTAAATAGTGCTGGCCAAGTTACATACAAGATATTTTTTACTTTTTCTTCTCATCGTGGTGATGAAGTGACAGTTCAAGAGGAAACTTAGAATGGATGACCTCCATGGAACACCTGCCATTTGGACTTCTCCTGTCAATTTTCAAACATCTTATAATATGATCATAGACATTTATCTGAGGAGCTGAGAAGCCTGTTAATCACTTACAAATTATAGGAGTATGACCTTTCAGGAACCATCTTGTCATATAAATCTCTCGTAAGAACAAGACAAGAAAGAAGAGATTTGAAACTCACAAGAATAATCACTCAATAATGACTCCCCTAGTAAGTTGGCTCTCTTACAACACATAGAGGATAACAAATGAAGGCCAAGGAAAATGACTTGCAAGCACTTTAACCTAGTTTTACCTCTCTTGAGGGAAACCTCGAAGTACATTCCCAGAGAGAGACTGAGTACTTTTTACTACTTGCCTGAAGAGAAGCTGAAAGTGGGAAGAAGGGATCTCACAAACCTTAAATTATAGGCTTTTTCCCTGTTACTTTTTATTTATAAGGACAGAAGGCAGATATTTGAAATAAAGTTAGTGATGGATACTGGGGTAACCAGCTTCCAGTATGGCACCCAATAATTCTCACCTCCAGATATTCTTCTCTTTGTGTAGTTCTCTCCCATATTGAGTAGGGCTAACCTGTATAATCAATAAGATTTTTTTTAATGAAAAAGTGTAATTCATGAGGCTACATTCTAAAAAAGGTATTGCTTCTGCCTTTATCTTTTCGATCCTTTACTCTGGGGAGAATACAGCTGTTGTATCCTAGGGACACTCAAGCAACACTATGGAGAAGTCCATGTGGTGAAAAGCTGAGGCCCCTGACAAACAGCCACATCAGTGAACTATCTCAGATGCAGATCCCCTAGCCCTAGTCAAACCTTCAGATGTCTACAGCCACAGCCAACATCTTGACTACAGTCTCGTAATAGAGCCTAAGCCAGAACCATCTAGCTAAGCCATTCCCAAATTCCTTATCCATGAAAACGTGGGATAATAAATGTTTATTGTTGTTTTGAGTTATAAACTGGGGGAGGTATAATTTGTCATGCATAATAGATAACCAGTAAACAATAAATAATAAGTGGCTGGCCATGGTGATTTACACTTGTAATCCCAGCACTTTGGGAGGCCATGATGGGAGGATCACTTGAGCCCAGGAATTTGAGATCAGCCCGAGCAACATAGCAAGACCCCATCTCTACAAAAAATAAAGTAGCCAGGTGTAGTGGTGCACACCTGTGGTCCCAGACACTCAGGACGCTGAGTCGGAAGAATTGCTTCCGACACTGAGCCCAGGAGGTCGAGGCTGCAGTGATCCATGATCACACCACTGCACTCCAGCTTGGGTGACAGAGTGACAGCCTGTCTCAAAAATAAATAAATAATTTTTAAAAAGTAACAGAAGCAGAATTTAAACGTAAGTTTGATTTCAAAGGTTGAGTTCCCAAAAGGTTAAAAGTTTCCCAGTGAATTTTTAAAGTTTTCCTTAGTTTACCTATTAAAATAACTTATTCTTTAAAACAAATTCGATTTGCACCCTGTGTAAAGAAAGGAACATCAATCCCTTTAAATTGTTTGGTCAGTGACATCATCCTACATTTACTAATGTTTAACAAGTTAGGTCTTGAGCGCAATCAGTTAGAGGTCAATTAATATCCATGTTTATATTCCAGGTATTTGTTTAAAGTATTGCTGAAGAAATCTCATGCATGTGTCAGGAGTTATTCTTCTGTTAAGATTCCTCATTGAGTCTTCTGTCTTGCAAGATATTAATGTGTGCGATTCCACCTAATTTGTCCCTTCTCTTGTCTCTTCTCTGAAACCACTGTAGTATATAATTTTAATTTCCTGAAGAAGAAAAATTAGTGAGTTGTTTCTGAATTGCCCTTCACTAGAACAGCAAATGATTTTAAGAACCACTTTAAAGTTCTACCCAGAAATTGTATTTAAATTTTGCATGTCATAATTTTTTCCTTTCTCAATTGGCATTTTAACCCTGGAAAAATAATATTTTGCCATGAAAATTCTAAACATTTCAGACTAAAGAAACAAATATTTGTATCTCTTCTTTGAGGTGACATGAGTTAACATGTGACGTTAAAGAAGATCTCAATTTGACCATCAGACCTGAGTATTACAGTAAAAGTGGGTGGAACTTTCTTTGTCGAATGGAATGCTTATTTACTTTGAGGCAGAGCATCTATAACTACCCCCTGAGAACCGTACGTCTCTCACTTGTAGCATCTCTGATTATGAAGATCCGAATTTTCAAAATATAAATTAGGAGGCAGTTTTTTTTTTTTGAGTGAAAATGTTAACCATAGTATTTAGATAGTAGCACCTGTAGAGCTCTATTTACAAATCTTTGTTTATATAGAGATTTAATAAAGTAAAATATAACTCACAAACATGTATTGCTCCAAACACATTATATTGCAAAAACACAATTGCCTACTTTAAGCTTCTTACAAGAAATCTCAATTTGTCACATTATTTATTTATTATGTATTTTCCTCATAACTTACTGCTTTCCCTCTGGCCATTAGAGCCATGAATTCACCAGATGTCCAATATTTCAAGTCTTCTATCTCATTTTAGAGAAAGCGTCATAATTTACCTGAACCTTAGGCTGCATTTTCATTTCTTTGTTTATGGAAACCATATGCCACGCTATCCTATATATAGACATCAACTTCCATCAAAAAGAGAAAGCATGTAGAGTAAGAGATAGACTTTGTGTTGTGGTAAAAATACACATAGTATAAAATTTACCATTAGTGACATTTAGTGTATTCACGATGTTGTGCAACCATCACCAGTATCTAATTCCAGAACATTTTCGTCAACCGTAAAGGAAACGCCATACCCATTAAGCAGTTACTCCCCTCTTCCCCATTTCCCCAGCCCCTAGCAACCACCAATCTCCTTTCTGCCTGTATAGATTTGCCTATTGTGGGCCTGGCGCGGTGGCTCACGCCTGTAATTCCAGCACTTTGGGAGGCTGAGGTGGGCAGATCACAAGGTCAGGAGATCGATACCATCCTGGCTAACACGGGGAAACCCCATCTCTACTAAAAATACAAAAAATTAGCCGGGTGTGGTGGCACGCATCTGTAGTCCCAGCTACTCGGGAGGCTGAGGCAGGAGAATCCCTTGAACCTGGGTGGCAGAGGTTGCAGTGAGCCGAGATCGCCCTATGCACTCCAGCCTGGCAACATAGTGAGACTGCATCTCCCACAAACAAAACAAAACAAAACAGAATAAAGATTTGCCTATTGTGGACATTTCATATAAATAGAATCCTATAATATGTGACATTTTGTCCCTGGTTTCTTTCACTTAGCATAGTGTTTTCAGGATTCATCCATATAACAGTACTTTATTCCTTTTTATGGCTGAATAATATTCCATTGTATGGATACAACACATTTTGTTTTGCTATTCATCAGTCGATGCACATTTGGGTTGCTTACACCTTTTGACTATTATGAATAGGGCTCCTATAAGCAAAACCATTATGTACATGTTTTTGTTTGAAAACCTGTTTTCAGTGTTCTTGGGTATATACCCAGAAGTGGAATTGCTGGGCCATGTGGTAATTGAGATGAGACATTTAAAATGAAATCTTACTAAACCATTAAGTTGTCCTTTTGGGGAGGTGGGAGTCATATTGTTATTTCTCTTTTGTTTTGATAACACCTGAACTCCCACACCTCCCTAGAAAATGTGGTATGGAAATTTATAACAGAAGACTATAAGATGGCATCACCAACTCATACCCAACATGAGAACTAAACTTTTTTTTATACAAATTGCCAACTGATATAAAGGCAGTTGAAGGTCCCCAACTCTAACAGGTGTACTGCTATGTACCTTCAGAAAATGAAAGTTATAGTGAAGTAACCAAAGTGTTTCTGTATAGCTTTGGAGCCAGAAACATTAGTCAGATTGTGGGAGGTTGCCCTTGGACCACTCACTAAATTTCTCTGTTGTAGTTTCTCCATCTGTAAAATGGAGATAATAGTCTCTGCTGCTCAAGATTGACATAAAGATAGGGCATAGCCTGGCACATAATTGACAGTAAATATTAGTCTCTTTTCCCCATATATTCTTATATTCTTCAACTTAATTGTTCTCCAAGATAACAGTATTTTTCTTCTCATTTTCTCTTTCAGGCTAAAATTAAACTGCCAAATACAAACCCTTCTGATATTCAAATTGATATCCAGGAAACAATCCTTGACCTTCGTACTCCTCAGAAGTGAGTAAAACTTAGAACTGGAATAGTGTATTATAATATTAATGAGTCTTCAGTCAATATTATTTTTTTAAATGTACATTTTGTATCACCCCTAAAGTCTGAAGAAAAGTGGAAAATTTTGTTAATCATTCAGATGTTTGATCTACATTAATATAAATATGTTTGGAAATACTTGGGCTTTTTTCTACTTTGCATCCATACATTTGGAGTGGGTTAATGCTATCAAAACACATTTCTTGACACTCAGATATAGTTTATCTATCAGAAAAAATAACTAGAAATGAAAACGCCATTAAGTTGTAAGTCTTATATGTGGTTTTTGTACATTGATTACATAAGGGAAGCAATACCTTTAAACTTTTTTCATTTTGTGGGGCTCTAAGGTTAAATTTGATTGTTTTCATTTAAATCAACAAAAAGATCTTGCCATCAATTACTATCTAAATACCTCACTGCTTTGTGCACATCTTATCTGGATATAGAGCAGTGAGCACATATTGGTTCACTGCAGTGGTTCTAACTCTGTAACTCATGAACATTTCAAACTGGATTTGGGAGGCAGGTGGTTGCTGGCACGTTTTCTTCCTTCCATTATCAGTACCTATAATTCTCCTTTGTTGAACTTAGAACTTCAAGAAAATGACAAGGAGATCCCTCCTACAAAAGATTCCTATGTGTAAACAACCCAATATGCATATGTAGCTTAATCTTGGCTTCTGTAGTAAATGCATTTAACCCAAAATGGTCTACATATAAATATATATCAAATATTTTCTCATTATTTACATCATTTCAAAAATGTATCCTCACAGAACAATCATCTCATGTTGTAAAAATTATATTCACTATTTCTGCTGTTTACTTCAAGGAGTATTATACCCTTTTTGTTGCATTTTATACACGAATTTACTCTTCCACATAACCTTTACAAGGAAAATTGGTTAAACGAACATTCAATCTTCCATGATATTTGCAAGCTTGTTAAGAGCACACACGTCTACACAACATGGAGTTAATTTCTGTTTCCCTAGCAGTTCTCACTGTCTGTGAGACTTTCATTTAGTGGGTTCTGATAGATATCTGTAATGACAGCAATGCCATAGCAGCTATCTAAAGATTGATGGAGACAGCAGAAATAGGGAATACAATTTTTATAACATGAGATGATTGTTCTGTGAGGATACATTTTGGGTTAAATGTACTTTTCCACATAGAACATGGGCTACACTAGGTCCTTTGGATCATAGTGTACTTATATATTAAATGTGCAATGCAGAGAGGTACCATCTCTTAAGAAAACCTGCTTAACTAAGATAGAAGACAGAAGATAGAATTAAGGTTTTTAATCATGTTTCCTGAATACTTGAGAATCCTTTAGAGCCATGCTTTTCTCTGAAATTGCATTATCAGGAATGTGTCTTGTTTTCGAGTTTATTGATATTCACACCTACTTTCTTTAGTTTCTAACTTTGACATCATATAACGCTATGTTTATCCAATCTGAGAAAGATTTGAGAGGACATTCTGTTCTTATTATCTATAAGGCAGAAACAAGCGAATTTATATTAACTGAATTGACCAGTGGTTTCTGTCAAACAATAGTCAACTGCATTCAAATTATCAATAAAACCCAGGTATTTAGCATTATATAACCAAAATAAATAAAGCAGTTTACCAAATTCTTCACTTTTTTCAATTGGTTGTTTTGGCATGTAGATTCCCAACATGGAGTAAATGTAGAGGAAGAAAGATGGGGAAAATTGGATAATTTACCATGCTCTCTTAAGTCTTCATATGAGATTTCATTATTTTTCTAAGTGAATTCTAAGAATTTCATAAATGAATACCTTGAATGTGATAATAAAAACACATTCTAAAGACAAATGTAAGCTAATTTTTGGTTGAGTGTTACTTTAGATTACTCACACATTTGCTGTGCTCCTTTAGTTCAGATTGGGAGTTGACTGATTTTCAAAGACTGATACCTAAAAAAGAAGTTTTCTAAATGAAATAATTGACTTGCAGCTCAGTAGCTATTTCTGCACTTTCTTTGAAAATAGTTATGTCTCTTTCAGTAAACCTTAAAAAGGTTTTTAACCCAGATATGTAAGTCAAATAATTTTGTTAATTATATAAGATAAAAATTTCATTATGCGAATATGCTGGGAACCAGGATGTCCTTTGCTTAAATCTCTTGTGAGCAACATCAACTTAAACTCTCTAATATAAATATAAGCATGTAAGTCTCTAAACTTGAGTTCACTGTAGAGATTTTTTTTTGTATTTACATTCATGTATTATTGTTTGCATTTAATTTCTAATGAAAATTAACACTGGATGAACCTTTGATCACTGCCTAGACTATAACTTCTGAAAATGCAAATACATTGTCAATGTAAAAGTAGAGGTATTGGGTTTAAATGTTTGTTCATATCTTATAGTACTAATCTATGGTAATTATTCAAATGTTATTTTGTGGTGACCTGAATACTTGCTTCATTTATTTACTCACTCATTCATTTATTTATTCACTCAACATTTATAAAGTCTTCCACTAGACACTAAGGGGGCACCGAGATAAGATACATTTCTGTCCTTCAGTGACTTGTACATGGATAAGTATTTGGAGAATTTTTATTTTGTTTAAATATAAATCTCAGTACAGACAATAAGACAATAAAACAGGCGACAAAAATATTTCCCTTCTCCTAAGAGCCTAAATCAGTTGTACAGTTCTATTGTTCAACATTTTATTATGTGAAGCCATACTACTTGGAACTAGACAGAAATGCAGGCATAGATGGATCATTCCAATGGCCACTAACTGTCTCTTTTGAATTTATTTCTCTCTGGACAGAGAAGTGCACATTATCATTGGAACTCCTTCTTCAGCTGATTTATAGTTGTCTTTTAGTGCAATGAAGCTACAATACTAAGCTTTGCTTTCTTTTAAAAGTGAATATATTATCATTTATAGAATAAAGTATAAAGGAAATCTAAGTCTAGCACAACCTATATTGTAAACAGCTTTAAAGGATGAACTCTAAACGGATTTTGCACTCACTTTTTTTTTCTGAGATGCCAAATATTACAGTCTACATTAAAATGCATTGCCACTTAATGGCAAAGTATTCAGGTGAAGTGTTTCTCCTACCCCACATGGAATGGAACAAGAGTCACAGAAAATTTATCCTTCAGGTTCCATAAATGTGTAATAAATACTTTTAATGAACCCAGTCTTCTGAACTTAGGTTTTTGCAAAGGAATAAAGAAGGAATTGATTTTCAAGCATTTTGTTTTCAAATACATACTAGTTCTCAATTCAAGAACCCACTAAGTGCCCCTAAAAATACCATATTCCTTTACTTATTTGGATATTACACCTTCTAAAAGAGCATTCTGTCCACCTTTTATAGAGATACTCAGACCTTCTCTACTGAAAATGCGAGGTAGTAAGTGTTTCATGCATTTAATTTTCTTCCAAAACCAGCATGTGTTGACCCTATGCATAATTTAGATTCATACCAATACAGCAGAATTATGGATGTCTCATCCCAGCAATGTATCTAAAGCATAAAACTATCCAGCAACTGAACCATAAACCACAAAATAAACCTAGCAATCTATCACAGGGAAGTTTTGTCAATGTGTAGTAGAAAGAATCAGAAGTAAGGAGAGAGAAGCACTTTCATTGACTTAGTATTGAAATCATTCCCAGCCTCAGTTTCAAACACTACACCCATGGTAGAGACTCTGCTTAAATCTATGTTAGCAGAAACGTTATAGAGCCATTCCAGTTTTCAAATTTGTATCCGTCGGCCATATTCCAACTATGCATAAGTATGAGTGGCAACAGATCTGTCCAGCAAACTTAAAAGTTGCATAGTTCTATTTCTATGCCTGTAAACATAGCCTGAGACTATGTAAAATGAGGTCAATTCAGAGAAAAATAGGGGAGCCAAAACAACTGCTCAGATTTTTAAGTCCAAAAAACCTGGTATACTATTTGCATTATTTAGGCATATTTTTGATCCAATATTTACACTATCTAAATATTGGGGGGGGGTTGGTTTCTAACATTCTAGTGGCATATGTTGTTTGCAATTGTCTTATTGAAAGTGATACATCATTTTAGGAAGCTAAGGTTTTATTTTGTTGTTGGTTTTTTAGGAAGCTTTTGATAACTCTTCCTGAGCTGGTGGAATGTGCCACTGCCAAGGCATTCTATATCCCAGAGACTGAAACTCTTGAAATCACCATGACTATGAAAAGAGAGTTAGATATTGCTAATTTCTTCTGAAACTGCATGAAAAAGATAAAAAAGTGGTAAAATGGCATTGGTAACAATTAAAAAACTTTGAAAAAAAGATTGTTTTCTATATTCTCTTTATTATTCTGACATATTTTGGAAAGGGACAAAATTCAATTCTAGTGATATTGTGACCATTTACAGTAATTTCTATTACTCTGTTAGGAAATATGTTTCCTTGGCCAGGTACAGTGGCTCATGCCTGTAATCCCAGCACTTTGGGAGGCTGAGGCAGGCAGATCACTTGAGGTCAGGAGTTCGAGACCAACCTGGTCAACATGGCGAAACGCCTTCTCTAATAAAAATACGAAAATTAGCTGGGCGTGGTGACAGGTGCCTGTAATCCCAGCTACTCCGTCTCAAAAAGCAAGCAAAAAAAAAAGGAAATATATTTTCTCATATAAATAAACTATTCCGTTTTTATAGTGATAGTTAAGTAGAATATTTACAGGTTTAAAAAGTTAGAATATTTCATGGTCAATTACATAATTGAAATATGATCATGAAATGGTTGGTCCACTTATTTCAGTAGTCTGAAAAACGTATGCTAATTATTTACACTTATGCTGTGATACAATCAGTTGCATAGCAATTGGTCATTATTCTTACCAGAGAAGTTTATTTGGTTGCTTTTTCATTGATTTGATCAAATGATTTACAGTGTTCTCTGTTTAGTCTCTCACTATTGTTCTGGAATATGCGGGTAATAAATAGTTTGATGTACTGTACTATCAACATATTTACTTGAGTAAGGAACACTTTTGAGCAGACAGTATTATTTGGCTTCTTCAGTTGTGCTTTTAATGCTTGGATATAGTTAGGTTAAAAACATTTTTTATATGCACTAATAATTGTTAGCATTGACTTTTTGGGTACTGTGTTTATACGTAGTCAATTGAAATCCTTGACTTTAAAATAAATATAAAGAAAAGTGTGGCACATGTACAAATTCTGTTTGCTCCCATTTCCTATCTTTCTTCTTAAATGGACATATCTATTTTAGGAATTGTCTCAATGTCCTCTCCTTCTTCTATACTGTACTGTTTATTTCAGAATTATTTATGAATAAATTATAAAGCTTGTGTGACTTTGCTTCATACATTATTGTGGAACTGTGGACTTACCAAGGAGTAAATTTTGAAAAGATGAACAATGAAAAGATGTTCATCACTTCTATATGAACTATTAAGGGAATAAATACTCTAGCAGATATTTTCTAGAGTTAATTATATATGTACAACTACCAAGCATCTAGTTTGTGACTAGATGAAATGATGAAATAGAATGAAAAGACTGAGATTTTGGGGGAAAAAATGGTTGTGTTAGAACACTAAGCTCTTACAGAGAATTTGACATTTAAGCTACCAACACGACTTTCTTCTGTTGGGGCAAAAGCTGAGGGTGGGATTAACTGAAATAAGCTAGTGTCTGTGAATTTAGGTCCATGATCTTGCAGGACCTAAAGAGCGTCCTACTTTGCTTTTTTAGCATCTTTTTAAAGGGCTATATTTTAAAAATTTAAGTTGATGCCCCAAATTTAAGCTATGGGGCAAGTCTAAGCAGTAACTGTATTAGTCAGGGGTCTCCAGAAACAGAATCAATAGGATAGAGAGAGATATATGGAAGGGAATTTATTAGGGGGATTGGCTTACCCAGTTTTATGGAGGCTGAGAAGTCCCACAACAAGCTGTCTGCAAGCTGGAGACCCTGGGATGCTGGTAGTGGCTCAATTCAAATTCACAAGTTCCAGAACCAGGGAAGCCAGTGGTGTAACTCTCAGTCCAAGGTCGAAAGCCTGAGAACTGGAGGGGATGGGGGTGAGGAGGGGAGGTGCTTGTGTCCAAAGGCTAGGAGTCTGGTGTTGTTGTCCAAGGACAGGAGAGGAAGAGTGTATCTCAGGTACAGCAAGGTGGATGAACACATTTGCCTTTTCTCTGTTTTTGTTCTCTCTGCACCCCCAGCAAATTGGATGGTACCCACCTACATTGAGGGCAGATCTTCCCAACCTAATCCACTCAAACTCACATGCTAATAATCTTCTCTGGAAACATCCTCACTGACATACCCAAAAATAATACTTTACCAAGTGGTTTTTTTTTTTTTTTTTTTGAGAAGGAGTTTCACTCTGTCTCCAGGCTGGAGTGCAGTGGTGCGATCTCAGCTCACTGCAACCTCCTCCTCTCAGGTTCAAGTGATTCTCCTGCCTCAGCCTCCCAAATAGCTGGGATTACAGGCATGCGCCACCACACCCAGCTAATTTTTGTAATTTTAGTAGAGACGGGTTTCACCGTGTGGGCCAGGATGGTCTCGATCTCTTGACCTCGTGATCCACCTGCCTCGGCCTCCCAAATTGCCGGGATTACAGGCATTAGCCACCGTGCCCGGCCTCTAGGCATTTCTTAATCCAGTCAAGTGGACACCTAAAATTATCCATCACAGTAATCAGTACTTTTTTCTTCTCTAGAGAGAAACAGAAAGTTGGTGGAAAATGTATCTTTTTCCTATGTCCTGGCCCTAATTACAAAGACTATTCATACCCAAGTTGACTAAATGTGTACAGATTGTTCCCGGAAGAAGAGATAGAACATATCCAAGCCAACTTGAATTGGGCTTTGGTTATGTGGTATCATATCAATTATACAATGAAACAGCTTTGAGAACAATGAAATGTGTTTCAGTGACTTATACCCATCTAGAAATCATCCTGGGTCACTGTCCTTGGCTTCAGAAGTAACAACTATAGTAGTTATTTTGTTGTTTTGTTTTCAAACTAATTCACAGTGCTTTCTTCCCTTAAAGAGGAATAGTCCACTAAAGCAAATGGAGAAAAGAGAATACAAAGGGAAATTTATTTTGCCAGCATTTATTACTGAATCTTAGCCATTACCAGGAGAACTGGAAGTTAAGCCACAATTGTAGCATAGTGTAGGCTATACACATCTCCTTCATGAACTCCTTTATCTCATTTTTTGTTCCATAATCTCCGGTAGCATTTGTGGGGATTCAATAATTCATTTATTCATTCATTTCACTCATTTATGCATTCTTTCAACAAATATCCACTGAGCACTCACCACATGCTTAGCACTGTATTAGGTGCTGGGCATATAGATGTGGTCCCTGCTCTCATGAAGCAGACAGTGTAGCAAGGGAGACAAACAATAACTAAACAAACACACAAATATCTATGTTCAAATTACAATTGCTGCTGTGAAGAAACAGAACATGTACCTAGAGAATATCAGAGAACCAAACCTAGTCTGGGGAGGGGTAACAGAAAAGGGTTTCTTAAGGATGTAAGATTTCAGCTGAAAAATAAAGAATACCTGGACTTAGGTAAAGAGGATGTTGGGGGAAGGAGAACAGTAAGGTTTCTGGGTGCAAGGGGTAGCAAATATGAAGACCCAGGGTGAGTACAGCTTGGGGAGTTCCAGGAAATGAAAGTCAGTGTGCCTAGGGTAAACCTGGGGGAGGTCAACTAGAGGTAAGGTTGGAAATGTAGGCTGGAGCAAAGTCATATAGAATCTCACAGGCTAAGGTTGGGAATTTGGAATTTATTCTAAGTGCTTGGGGGAAGAGAATATATTAGGAGCCAAGAATGGAAAAGGAGAGATAAGTTAGAAGGCTATTGCAATAGGGTAGGCAAGTTATTATTCTGTATGCTAGCCTAAATAAAATTCATTATTGATTTTATTCTAATTAGAAAAAATACATAGTGACTGCTATGGTTTGAATATAGTATGTTCCCACCAAAACACATGCTAAGGCTTGGTTTTCAATGCAGCAATGTTGGGAGGTGGGGTCTAGTGGGAGGTGTTTGGGTCATGGGGGAAGATCCCTCATGAATAGATCAATGCTGTCTCACAAGAGTGAGTGCTCACTCTCATGGGATTGGATTACAATGCAAGAGTGGTTTGTTATAGAATGAAGTTGCTCTTCATGTTTTGTCTCTTTGCACATGCCTGCTGGCCCTCCCACCTTTACACTGTGAGATGAAACAGCACGTGGCCCTCTCCAGAATCCAAGTAGATGCTGGGCCCATGCTTCTTGGACTTCTGACCATCAGAATCTTGATTAACCAATTAAACCTCTTTATTATAAATTACCCAGTCTCAGATATTCTCTCATAGCAACTGAAAACGGAATAAGACACTGACATGCTCCAAGCAGGAAACTTTAACAATAGAAAAGCTCTTTAAAAATGAAGCAAAATTTAAAATCACCTGTAAGCCAACAAACCATAAATAACCACTGTTACCATTTTGGTGCCTCTTCCCAACCTTTTATTTTCAATGTGTAACATTGATGTTATTTTTTCCCAAATGGGATGATATTGCACACAGTGGTTTTATAATCCACTTTAATTTCCAAGTGTATTCCTTTTTAAAACATATATTTTTTTCCTGAATTCTAATTGTATCGCATTGTGGTAAAATAATGTGATAAATAATCTGTGTGTTTTAAAAGACAATATTGTGTAATTGTTGGGTACTGAATTCTACGTATGTCAATTCAAGTTTTTTGTGTTGTTCACATCTTCTACATTCTTGATCATTTTTGGTCTGCTTTATCTGCCAACACTAATAGGTATATTAAAATTTACCACTGATTACAGATTTGTCAGTTTCTCCTTATAATCCTGTCCATTTTTGTTTTATATATTTTGAGGCTATATTTTTGGGTACAGACTGATTTAGAATTGTTATATCTTCCTAGTGGATTACTCCTTTTATCAATAGGCTGTGAAACTCTTTAACCCTAATAATTGTTGTTTTAATGTATGTTTTGTTTACCATTAGCATGGCTGTATCATTTTGGTTAGTATTTGTCAGGCATACTTTATTTTCTATCACTTTCCATGTTTTCCATGTTTTTAGCTAAGATTTTTATTAACAGCATGTAGCTAAATCTGGGATTTTAAAATTTAACCAAGATTCTGTCTAAACTCACAAGTTTTAGTCCAGTTGCTTTTATTGTGATTAATGATACATGTGGATGTATTTATATCATTTTATCATGAGATTAATCTTTTATTCTTCTTTTTCCTCCTTTCTTGCCATTGGTCAATTTTTAAATATTTTTTCCTCTTACTGCTTTGAAAATTATATATTCTGTGTTTTTTTTTTTAACATACATGTCTAAAGTTTCTCAGTAGTTCTACCCTCCCATAAAATAATTCAAGGACTTAGTTTTAACCCAATCACGCCTCTGTCACTTTGTATGTTACCGAATTATTCATCATCATTATTGTTTTTAACAGTCAGTGCTTGTCTAGATTTACCCATGTGTTTACCAGTATCTTTTTTCACCATCCTTTTTCCACATCAATGCTTCCTTTCTGAATGTACACACTTTAGTGTTTCCCTTAGCAAAGGGAGTTCTTTATTTTCTCACTTAATTTCTGAAAATATTTTTATTTCCCTCATTCTTGAATACTAATTTAACTGGGTTTAGAAATCTAGGTTGACAGTTATTTTCCCTCAGACAGGGAATTTCTCTCAGACAGTTATTTTCCCTCAGAACTTTGAAGATATTATTTACCTGTATTCTAGCCTATACTGTTGTAATGTAAAAGTCTTTTGTCGGTCTTGTTGTTGTTTTGAGGATAATCTGTCTTTTCTCTCTGGTAGTTTTAAAGATTTTTCTCTTTTTTTGTGTGTGTTCTACAATTTGACTATAATATGTTTAGATATAGATTTATTTATTTTTTTTACTTGGCACTTGTACTTCTTAAGTCTTCCACCAATCCATGAAAATTCTCAGCCATTATCTCCTTGAATATTGCCTTTCTCCCATTTTCTGTATTTTTCTTCTGGAAGTCCTCTTAGGTAAAGGTTGAATCTTTCATTCTATCCTCCATGTCTTTTACCCTCTGTCATATTTTTCATCTCTCTTTGTTCTTAATACTGCGTAATTTTCTCAAATCTATTCCCCAGTTTAATAATTCTCAGGATTCTGATCTTGCCAGTGATTATGTCCACTGACTCCCCCTCATAGTGAAATGAGATAGTTCCCTTTACCCCTTCGCAGGACTCATGAAGGTGTTGGCTCATTTACTCAGCCTGCAGCTCTCAACCCCTTGTGGGAGGGGGCAGTACACAGGTCAGCAAGTGCAGAGGCCAGGATGAGCACTTCTGGGCAAATGGCCTGAGCAGAACTCTGTGCAGGCCTGCAGCAGCATCTAGGGGTTGCCCATGACCCCTGGAGCCCCCGAAGGAATGTATTACAGTGTGCTCTTTTAGCTTTGCCATCCATAAACAGCTTAAGTGTTAGACAGTTCAGTGGAGGGTCAGTGTGCCAGCCTCTTACACCTGCACCTGGGCACTTGTCCAGTGTCCAGGAAGAATCAGGTTGCATGAATGAATTGAAGAGTGGTGAATGTGGAAGACTTTATTGAGCAGTGGAAGTGACTCTCAGTGGGATGGAGAGCTGAAAAGGGGATGGAGTGGGAAGGTGGTCTTCCCCTGGAGCTCAGCCATCCCTGGACAAACTCCTCTCTGAGGTCCTGCCATCAAGCCATTCCTCTGAAGTCAGATTGCTTCTCTCTGACATCCAGCTACTTCTCTTCTCTTCTACTCTGCCACCTTGCCAGTGGGGCCTAGGGTTTTTACTGGTACAGAATGGCAGGGGGCAAAGTGAGCCAGGGTGGTTTTGGAAAAGGCAACATTCAGACAAGAAAACAGGAATGCATGTTCTCACTTTGGGCCATGGGTCCAGGCGTGAGGGTGTGGCCCTCACTGGGGACTGCCCTTTTCTACCCAGTATTTCCAGGCCCTCTGTTGATATCAATAGTAGGTAATTTACTCTTGTATTTTTTATTGTGATATCCCTTTTCATGGGGCTTAAAAAAAAATCTGTGAAAATCTCTTGTGGTCTCTGTTATGGGAGCATCCTTCCAGAGCAGTTTTACCTTTGCTTCTGCCAAAAAACCTCAGAGTTAATGTTCCCAGGCCATTCAGGTAGAATAAATTAAAACCGAAACCCTATTTGAGTTCCAGGCCTGTGCTTTAATTCTCAGAGGAAATATTTCTTCCATCTAAAGCTTAGACAGAGACAGATAAGATTCCTTGTTGTTTCCCTGTGCCAAGATGCACAGAATCTGAGCTTTATGATAGGCCATGGCCTAAGACATCTTCTGTCTCTGTGCATGTTAAAAATTGAAACTCCCTTACCAGGGCAACCACAACTTTCACAAGATTACCACTCTGGTTTTCAGTTTTCTCCTCATTTTTGGCTTTTGGGAGTTTTCCCTTATTTATTAGGGGCTCAGTTATTCAATTAAAAGAAATTTTGTATATCTTACCTTGTGCTAATAGAAGTTTATATCAAAAAGTAATTAGTTGACTATATTGCTGGACATGGATGGTGTGCTTTCTTAACTTAGCAATACATTTCAAATATCTTCTCATGTTGATATTCTTCAACATGATTGTTATACATTGAATTTCCTAGAGAGCAGACTCCAAGTCAGACAAAAAGTTTACTGGGGAGTACTCTTGGAATCAACACTTGTGGGGAGAAGAAAAGGAAGCAAAATTGGACAAAGAGGTTGAGCTATGATGCAGTCATACCAAGGCCTTAGCAGACCACATGGGGAGCTCTGAATCTGGAATAAACTTCCAGAATTGTTTCCATTTGGAGCATGGAGGCTGAGACTATACTCTTGCACCAACTGGCCATTGAATGCAAACTGCACCCGGGAAGGGGCATAACCTTAGGTTAGGTCACTCTCTTCAGCCAAAGGCGGTTGCCAGAGAAGAATGACAGCAGAGAGCTGTCTGCCAGCAGCCCTCTCAGTAGCTGGGAGAATAAGCCCTTTGTCTTGAAGCAGAATATGGATGACACAGAATAGTGTCCACAACAATGATTTTAAATGGTTTGAAGTCTCATATGTATATATATATGAACTCTGAATATCCAATAATGATTATTTCTGTTTTTTCTATATGAATAATATATGAATAATACTGATATGAGCATTATTGTACATTCTCTTTGTCCGCATCTTGTATTTTATTCCTCTGGTTAAAGTCCTAGAAGTGAAATTGCTCTATATGCACATTTCTAAATATTTTGATAAATTTAACCAAATTGCCTGTCAAACGGCTCATATTAGTAAGCATTTCTCTATACCCTAAGAAACCCTGAATAATATCATCCTTTTTAATGATTACAGTTTAATAAGGAAAAATAACATTATATCATTTTACAAATTATATTCCTTGACATACTTAGTGAGATTGAACAATTTATCATACATTTATGCTCTTGTTTTGGGGTCTATTTATTCTTGTCTTTTGCTAATTTTTCTATTAGAGTATTTAATTTTTTCTTACTGATTTGTAAAACCTTCTTATATATTAAGAATAGTAAAGTTAACTATCTGTAACATATTTTACAAACATTTCTCACAGGATTTTTTGTCTTTCAATTGTGTTTAGTATTTTTAATAGGAAGTTTTTATGTTTCATAGCATATTCTTAGGTTATTCACTTATTTTTATTCTGGTGGTATTAAGATTTCATCTTTTACTTTTAACTGTATCCAGCTGGAATTTATTTTGGAACAATTAATTTTTGGCTTTTTAACTCTAGAGCTGAACATTATAAAATATGTTTAAAGCATTCACTGTCACACTCTGCTTTCTCCCATTTAATTTTACTATGAAATCATCCACAAATTTTGCTGCTAGAAGAGCAGTTGATGATTTGTAATATATTATAAAGCAATGGAATTTGAGTGCAATGCATTTTTAGTCAATTCCCCTGACAAGATAATTTTTAAATGTTTCTATTTGACTTTAAAATACATTTCACATATGTACATTTCACACATACATGAATAGGTCTTACACTAAATTTATACCAGTCCAAATTTCAGAAGCCTCATTATGAACATCCAACTTGAGAGGTGATGGGAAGCAACCAGTTTTCCTTATCCTACTAATCTGTTTAAATGCCTTTTTGTTTCTTTTTTTATTATTATTTTATTTTTTTTATTTTTTATTATACTTTAAGTTCTAGGGTACATGTGCATAACGTGCAGGTTTGTTACATATGTATACATGTGCCATGTTGGTGTGCTGCACCCATCAACTCGTCAGCACTCATCAATTCATCATTTATATCAGGTATAACTCCCCAATGCCTTTTTGTTTCTTACTTACATGCAGAAAACGACTGTATCACCTGTGAAAGGAAAATAAATATCAGTACCCCCAAATCACTAAGCCAAAGGGAAAAGTCAAGCTGGGAACTGTGTCAGGCAAATATGCCTCCCATTCTATTCCTAAATAAGATAGCTACAAAGATAAAAAAGCTACATACCTCCTTCACAATTTGCCCATGAGGAAATTCCTTGTGGACAAAGGATAGACAGAACTCAAAGTTATCCCTCTGCTCATGTGAGACAAATGCATACCTGACTGCTTCCTTTGCCCTATTGTTTCACTAAGCCAGACTAAGGCATAAGCGACTATTCCTTAAATTGTGCATTCAGTGAAAAGCTAATCAGAAACCCAAAAAAATTCCACCATTTGTCTCTTACCTACCTGTGACCTGGAAGGCCCCTCCCTGCTTTGAGTTGTCCTGCCTTTCCAGACAAAACCAACGTACATCTTACATGTATTGATTGATGTTTCATGTCTCCCTACAATGTATAAAACCAAGCTGTGCCCCGACCACCTTGCGCACATGTTGTCAGGACCTCCTGAGGCTGTGTCAGTGGCATGTCCTTAACCTTGGCAAAATAAACTTTCTAAATTGGTTGAGACTTGTCTCAGATAATTTTTGGTTTACACATATTTCAACCTAAGTAGTTCTTTTACCTAGATACATTGAATATTCCCACACTCAGGAAGGGGAATTGAACGGATGAGTAGTGTGTGAAAGGTAATTTTTTTTCTTTGAGATGGAGTTTCACGCTTGTCATCCAGGCTGGAGTGCAATGGCATGATCTCGGCTCACTGCAACCTCCACCTCCTGGGTTCAAGCAATTCTTCTGCCTCAGCCTCCTGAGTAGCTGGGATTACAGGTGCCCACCACCATGCCTGGCTTTTGTTTGTATTTTTAGTAGAGATGGGGTTTTGCCATGTTGGCCAGGCTGGTCTCGAATTCCTGGCCTCAGATGATCCACCTGCCTCAGCCTCCCAAAGTGCTGGAATTGGCGCCACCACACCCGGTAGAAAGACAATTATTTCTGTTTAAAGCATTTTCCATGTGCATAACGCACAGCACAGGGAAAGGCAAGGCCAAAGTTGACATGGAATCTTTATGCCAATAAGAAAGGCCCCACCCTATTGAAGAAAAGGTAAAAAAAAAAAAAAAAAGGCATCCTTCATAAACAAATTACAACCTCCACCACTAACCCAGGGAGATAAATTAGGAAAAGGCCCTCAACATTGCTATGTTGACTTTTGGCTTCAACTTTCTGCCTCTTTCTCAAATGCCTTTGGGCCTATACAACCTTAGGCAGTACCTTCTCTGCATCCTCCTTTTTGTTGTCCTCTTCAATTCTTGCTGTACTACAGGCTTTGACGGTCAGTTAAGGAATCCAAATAAAGTCTGTAATTTAGTTAATAATATTATACCAATGTTAACTTCTCAGTTCTGATCATTGTACTATAGTTATGCAATACATTAACATGAGGGGAAGCTGAGTGAAAGAAATACGAAAACTCTGTATGATTTTTGCCACTTCTCGTGGGTCAAAAATTATTTTTTAAAAAAAGGTTGTTTAAAAAAGTCAGTAGAGATGGCAGTGTAGGACTCTCCATTAATCATACCCCCACAGAAACATCAATTTGAACACATGAAAAAATCTTTACAAGAGCTAAGGAAACAAGGTGCAAGATCACAACACCTAATTTTAGCATAATAAGACACACTGAAGAGGATGGGAAGGGCAATTTTACATTACTCACTTCCCCCCCCCCCCCCAACCCCAGGCTGCATGGCTATGAGTAAGTTTAACCAGGGAGGTGAAAGAGCTATACAATGAATAATATAAAACACCAATGAAAGAAATTAAAGAGACAAATAAATGGAGAGATATCCTGTGTTCATAGATTGGAAGGATTAATATTGTTCAAGTGGCCATACTACTGAAAACAATCTACAGATTCAATGCAATCCTTATCGAAATACCAATGACAGTCTCCACAGAAATAGGAGAAACTGTACTAAAATATGTATGGAACCAAAAAATACCTGGAATAGCCAAAACAATCTTAAGCAAAAAGAACAAAGCTGTAGGCATCACAATACCTGATTTCAAAATATGTTACAAAGCTCTAGCAACCAAAACAGCATGCTACTGACATAAAAACAGACAAATACACCTATAAACTAAAAATAAAATCCTAAGCCCCCCTACTCTCTGAACAGACCAACTATTGGCCAAGGGGATCCCAGAAAAACCTTAAAAACTGAATTATTGCTTATGACGGGAAGGAAGGTCAGACGTGCCTTGTTATACTCCCTCCTTTTTGGAGATTATGCACAACTGACCAACATTAATGTTAAAATAGAGATCATAAGACTAACAAAACAGACTTTGTGATAATAAGATAACAAATTATAAACAGGACCTAACTCCTGATCCAGTGTATTGGTTAACAGATATATCTATCTTACCTTTGTGAAAGGAAAATAAATCTTGGGGCCCCAAAATCACTAAGATAAAAGAAAAAGTCAAGCTGGGAACTGCTTAGGGCAAACCTGCCTCCCATTCTATTCAAAGTCATTCCTCTGCTCAAGGAGATAAATACATATCTGATTGTCTAAATTGACTGACACCTATCTCAGGTTTTGGGGGTCCACAGGTGCCAAGAACACACAAATGGATAGATTCAAGTCTCTTGAATCAATGGTGCTGGAAAAAACTGGGTATCCATATGCAGAATAATGAAACTAGACCCTTATCTCTCACCATATATGAAATTAAACTCAAAATGGATTAAAGACTTAAATGTAAGACCCCAAACTATGAAATTACTGGTATAAAACACAGAAAAACACTTCATGATGTTGGTCTAGGCAAGGATTTTTTTTTGATAAAACCTCAAAAGCACATACAATAAAAGCAAAACTAGACAAATGGGATTACATCTCACAAACAAATTTCTGCATAGCAAAAGAAACAACAGAGTGAAAAGACAGCCTGTGAAATGGAAGAAAATATTTGCAAACTATATATCTGACAAGGGGTTAATATCCAAGATATATTAGAAACTCAACTCGATAACAACAACAAAAAACCAATTGAAAAATGGGTGCATTACCTGAATAGACATTTCTCAAAAGAAGAAATACAAATGGACAACAGGCATGTGAAAAAATGCTCAATATCGCTAATAATCAGGGAAATGCAAATCAAATCCACAATGAGATATCACCTCACTCCAGTTAAAATGGCCACTATCAAAAAGAGAAAAAATAATAAGTACTGGCAAGTATGTGGAGTACTTATACACTGTGATGGGAATGTAAATTGGTATAACCATTATGAAAATCAGTATAGAGGTTCCTCAAAAAAATAAAAATAGAACTCCCATATGATCCAGCAATCCCACTATTGGGCATATATCCAGAAGAATTGAAATCAATGTGTTAAAGCGATACCTGCACTTCCATGTTTATTGCAGCATGATTCACAATAGCCAAGATATGAAATCAGACTAGGTATCCATCAGTGGATGAATGGATAAAGTATAGTATACATACAATGGAATATTATTCAGCCTTAAAACAGAATGGACTCCTATCATTTGTGGCAACATATGATATGTGACCTGGAGGTCATTAAGTGAAACAAGCCAAGCACAGAAAGACAGATATTGCTTGTTCTCACTCATATGTGGGAGCTAAAAAACAAACAAACAGAAAAAGTGGGACTCATGAAGATAGAGAGTAGATTGGTGGTTACTGGAGTAGATTGGTGGTTACTGGAGGCTGTGAAGTGTAGAGGAGAGGGGAGGATGAAGAGAGGTCGATTCATTGGTACAGATACACACTTAGAAGAAATAAGACCTAGTGTTCGATAGATCAGTATGGTGACTATAATTAACATGAATCGATTGTACATTTCAAAATATCTAGGAGAGAAAAATTCAAATATTCATAGCACAAAGAAAAGATAAATATTTAAGGTACTGGATATCCCAATTACCCTAACTTGATTATATGAATATATTAAATTATCACATGTACTCTGAAAATATGTACAGCTATTATGTATAAAACAATTTTTTAAAGAAAAAAATTAATGTAAAAATAAATTTAGAAAAGAAAATGTGGTATATATACACAATGGAATGTTACTCAGCCATAAAAAGAATGAAATCCTGCCATTTGTGACAACATGTATGAGCCTGGAGGACATTATGTTAAATGAAATAAGCCAGACACAGAAAGACAAATACCACATGATCTCACTCATATGTGGAATCTAAAAAAGTTGATCACATAGCAGTAGAGAGTAGAATAGTGGTTACCATAAGCTGGGGTCATTAGCAGTGAGGATGGGGGATGGAGAGATGTTGATTAAAGGATACACAATCATAGTTAGAAGAGGAATACATTTTAAGAGAAACACAGCAAGGTGACTGTAGTTAATGGTGACATATTCTTAAAAAATGTAAAGAGAGTGAATGTTATGTACTCTTACCACAAAAATAGCTAAGTGAGGTAATGCATTTATTAATTAGCCAGATTTAACCATCCCATGATGTATATGTACTTAAAAACATCATGTTGTACACAATAAAAACATAAAATGTTATCTGTCAATTTTTTCTTTTATTTTTATTCCTTTTATTCTTTTTCTTTTTTTCTTTGTTTCTTATCTGTCAAATTAAAATAATTTTTTAAAAAGTCAGTCCAGGGGAAAATCAGCTACGGGGATTTTGATCCTAGCCTTGCAGCTCTGATCTCTCTTTATTTTTTGTCGTCCACACCTGTGGTGTGCTTCCAATTTTGCTGGATATATTGCACAAAGCAGGGAATCTGTTTGTATATTACAGCTGGTTTTCTTTCCCAAATACAACCTGTTCAACATAAAGACATAAACAATAAGCTCAATCTCAATTTCAATAAAGTTGATTAATCAACTACTTTGCTAGACACTGTGGGGGTGGTATACAGAACTATACAGTAAAAATTTTTACAATTAAGTTTAGAAGACATGAGTAGCACACATAATACAAAAGAAAACATGTAAGTGACAATATGTAAGTCAGTTATAATTGTGTACTTCAGGACATTAGTGAAAATGGGGGGATCAAAACTTGCAAAAATCCTCTCCTCCATAAAGCAACAAGAACATTAAGTGAAAACTCTAACAATTAACTTTTCCAGAACCTGGAAATGTAACCAAAAGCTTACAACAATCAAGGATACATTTATTAGACAGAAATAACTGAATCTGAGTAAAAACAACAAAATGTGTGGCATTTCAACCTACCCTATTCCCATCCTCATCCCCTTCCCAGTTCCACAATAGCTTTGAAAATCAATAGACCTCAGAGTAAAAACAAGAAGCTGGGGAAACAGTAGAGGGAGCAAAATGCAGTTTGAGCTTCTTCAGAGTTTCATGCCCAGAATTACTCTGCTACCTAAACAAGAAAAACACTCAACAAGAAAAGAAAACTATAGACCAATATCCCTTGCAAATATAGATTCAAAAATCCTCAACAAAATGCTAGTGAATGAAATCCAGCAACATATAAAAAGGATCATACACCATTACCAAGTAGGATTTATCCAAGGAATGGAAGGTTGGTTCAACATATAAATATCAATCAATATAATATACTATATTAATAGAATAAAGGATAATTACTTCATGATCCTCTCAATAGATACAGAAAAAGCATTTGACAAAATTAAACATCCTTTGTGACAAATATGCTCAAAAAATTAAAAATAGAAGGGAATTTTCTTACTCTCTATATTAGGCCATTCTTGCATTGCTATAAAGAATTAACTGAGGCTGGGCGCAGTGGCCCACGCCTGTAATCCCAGCACTTTGGCAGGCCGAGGTGGGTGGATCATCCGAGGTCAGGAGTTCGAGACTAGCATGGCCAACATGGTGAAACCCCGTCTCTACTAAAAATACAAAAATTAGCTGGGCGTGGTGATACACGCCTGTAGTCCCAGCTACTTGGGAGGCTGAGGTAGGACAATCGCTTGAACCCCGGAGACGGAGGTTGTAGTGAGTTGAGATAGCACCACTGCACTCCAGACTAGGTGACAGAGCAAGACTCCGTCTCAAAAAACAAAACAACAACAAACAGAAAAAACGGAGACTGGGTAATTTAATAAAGAAAAAAGTTTAATTGGCTCACAGTTCTGCAGACTGTACAGGAAGCATAGCAACATCTGCTTCTGGGGAGGCCTCTGGAAGCTTACAATCATGGAGGAAGGCCAAGAGGGAGCTTGCACGTTACATGGTGAAGGCAGGAGCAAGAGAGCCAGTGGGGAGGTACTACACATTTTTAAATGACCTGACCTCATGAAAACTCACTCTCTACCATGAGGACAGTACTAGGGAGAGTAGTGCTAAGCCATTCATGAGAAATCTGCCACCATGAGCCAATCACTCCCCACCAGGCCCCACCTGCAACATCGTGGAATATATTTCAATGAGATTTAGGCAGGGATACACATCCACACTGTATCAGCTCCCTACCCTTTGCTCATTACCACCGTTCTTTTTATTGTCTCTATGTTTTGCCTTTTTCCAAATGTCATATAATTGAAATTATACAGTATATAGCCCTTATGAGAGTAATATAGTGTGTCCCTGTCCAAATCTCATATTGAAATATAATCCCCAGTGTTGGAGGTGGGGCCTGGTGTGAAGTGATTGAATCATGGGCACGGATTTCTCATGAATGGTTTAGCGCAATCCCCCTTGGTACTGACTGGCTTCTTTCTTTGTCCATTTTTAATTAGGTTGTTACTTTATTATTCAGTTGTAATGCTTCTTTATATATTCTGGATATTAGTCCCATATTAGATATATAGTTTGAAAATATTAATATTTTCTCCTATTCCATGCGTTGCCTTTTTACTTTCTTGATAATGTCCTTTAAAGTGCAAATATTTTTAATTTTAACAAAGTCCAATTTATCTACTTTTTATTTGGCTGCTTGTGCTTTTTGTGTCATGGCTAAGAAACAGTTGCCTAGTCCAGGTCATGAAAATTCATACCAAATCATTGCCTAATCTAAGATCAAAAAGTTTTATACCTATGTTTTCTTCTAAGAGTTGTAGTTTTAGCTCTTACATTTAGGTATTTGATGTATCTTTAAATAATTTTTATATATGATATGAGGTCAGGATCATGTGTATGTACAGTTGTCCTAGCACCATTTGTTAAAAAAAGATTGATGCCCGACATTGAAGAGTCTTAGCACCCTTATTGAAAATCAATTGGCCATAAATGTATGGCTTTATTTTTGGACTACCAATTCTACCCCATTAATCTATATTACTATCTTTATGCCAATACCACATGCTTTTTTATTACTGTACCTTTGTAGAAAGTTTTAAAACTGGGGTGTGTGATTTCTCCAACTTTATTCCTCTTCGTTCATCTTTTTCATGATTGTTTGGACATTTCCAGGTCACTTGCATTTCCATATGAATTTTAGAATCAGCTTGCCGATGTTTAAAAGTGAAACCAGTTTGGATTTTAATAGAGCTTGTGTTGAATTTGTAGATTAATTTGTAGTATTTCTACCTTACCAATATTAAATCTTCCAATTCATGACCATGAAATGTCTTCTCATTTAGTTATGTTTTCTTTAATTCCTTTAAACAGTATTTTGTGGTTTTCCATGTACAAGTCATACTGTTCTTTAAAAAAAATTATTTCTAACTTTTTTATTTTTTAATGCTATTATAAGTATAATTGTTTTCTTAATTCATTTTCAGATTGTTCATTGCTACTGTATAGAAATACAAATTATTTTTGTATGTTGATCCTGTTTACTACAATTTTGCTGAACTTTTTTATTGACTCTAAGAGCTTTTTTTGTTTTGTTTTGTTTTGTTTTGTTTTGTTTTGAGATGGAGTCTTGCACCATTGCCCAGGCTGGAGTGCGATGGCATGGTCTCAGCTCACTGCAACCTCTACCTCCCAGGTTCAAGCAATTCTCCTGTCTCAGCCTCCCAAGTAGCTGGGATTACAGGTGTGCACCACCATGTCTGGCTAATTATTATTATCTTGTATTTTTTGTAGAGAAGGGGGTTTCACCATGTTGGCCAGGCTAGTCTCGAACTCCTGACCTCAAGTGATCTGCCCCCCTCAGCCTCTCAAAGTGCTGGGATTACAGGTGTGAGCCACTGTGCCCAGTCTCTAGCTCTAAGAGTTTTTGAAGCATTCTTTGTGGTTTTCCTTTTCTTTTATTTTTGAGACAGGGTCTCACTCTGTTGCCCAGGCTGGAGTGCAGTGGCACAATCTTGGCTCACTGCAACATCTACCTCCTGGGTTCAATCGATTCTCATGTCTCAACTTCCTAAGTAGCTGGCATTACAGGCTCAGTCACCATGCCAGGCTAATTTTCATATTTTTAGTAGAGACAGGGTTTCTCCATGTTGCCCAGGCTGGTCTAGAACTCCTGGCCTCAAGTGATCTGCCTGCCTTGGCCTCCCAAAGTGCTAGGATTACAGGCATGAACCACTATGCCTGGCCATTTTGTGTTTTTCTTTTTCTTTTTTTAAAATTTATTTGTTAATGTTTTTCCATACACAAAATTATATTATGTGAAAATAGAGTTAGTCTTCCTTTCCAATCTAGATGGTTTTTATTTCTTTTCCTTGCCTAATTGCTCTGGCTAGTGCCTCTAGTAAAATTTTGAATAGAACTTGTAAAAATGGATAAATAAATATTGGAGTATAACTCATTAAAGTATAAAATTGTGTTCATACTCATATAAATAAATAACTAAATAAATAAACAAGAAGAGACAAGTCTCCTGTGCAGAAGAATTCCAATAATTTATGTAGATAATCTACTCTCAAAAAGGTGGAGCTTAGCTCCTCACTCCTTAAGTATGGGCTATGCATAGAGGCTTCCTTCAGAGTACGTTACAGAAAAGGAGAGACAAAGAGTGACTTTGCAGTGGAGAAGCTTGACGAACACTACTTCAGCCAGATGATACAAATCAACATCAACAGTGATGAGTCATGCTCACAGTAAGTACCCTCACCTCTGTCTAACAATGAGAAATATGATAAATCCCAATAGCGGGACATCCTGGAAAACACATGCCCAGTACTCATCCAAATTGTCAAGGACAATATGAGAAACTGTCATGCCAAAAGGAGCTTAGGGAGACATGATGGCTAAATGCAATGTGTTATCCTCAGTGGCATCTTGGAACAGAACAAAGACATTAGGTAGAAGCTGAAGTATGTTTTTTTGAGTTGGGGTCTCACTCTGTCACCCAGGTTGGAGTGCAGTGGCGTGATCACAGCCCACTACAGCCTTGAACTTCTGGGCTCAAGGGATCCTCCCATCTCAGCCTTCTGAGTATCTAGGACTACAGGTGTAAGTCACCATGTCCGGCTAATTTTTTTTTAAATCTTTTTGTTGTAGAGATGGGGCTCTTGCTATGATGCCCAGGCTTGTCTTGAATTCTTGTCCTCTCTCCAAATGAGATACCACTTCACACCTAACAGGCTGGCTATAATAAAAAAGATGGAAAATAATCAGTGATGGCAGGGATGTGGAGAAATTGGAGGCTTCATATTTTGCTAGTGTAGTAAAGTAAAACGTAAAATGGTGCTTTGGAAAATAGTCTAGAGGTTCCTCAAAAGTTTAAACATATATTTTCTATAGATCCAGCAATTAGTCTTAGGTATGTACAAAAAAGAGTTGAAAACATATGTCCACACAAAAAAGTGTACATGAATATTCATAGAATTATTATTCATAACAACCAACATGGGGAAAAACACAATTGTCCATCAGTTGATGAATGGACAAACAAAACATGGCAGATTCTTACAGTGGACTATTACAGAGTCACACAAAGGACAGAAGTACTGACACATGCTGCAGCATAAATGAATCTCAAAAACATTATGCTAAGTAAAAGAAGCCGGAGGCCAGTTGTGGTGGCTAACAACCATAATCCCAAAACTTTGGGAGTCTGGGGGAAAATTACTTGAGGCCAGAAACTTGAGACCAGCCTGGGCAATATAGCAAGACTCAATCTCTACAAAAAAAATAAAAATTAAAAAGTACCTGGGTGTCGTGGCACACATCTGTAGTCATAGCTACTCGGAAGGCTGAGGCAGGAGAATGCCTTGAACCCAGGAATTTGAGGTTAGTGCAAGTTACAATCATACCACTGCATTCTATCCTGGGTGACAGATTAAGACTTTGCCTCTAAAAAAGTAAAAATAAAAATAAAAAATTTTAAGGGCCGGGTTCAGTGTCTCATGCTTGTAATCCCAGCACTTTGGGAGGCCAAGGTGGAAGGATTGCTTGAGTCCAGGAGTTCAAGACCATTCTGGGGAACATAGTGAGATCCCATCTCTATAAAGAAAAAAAATTATCAAAAAATTTTAAAAAGAAGCCAGACACAAAAATAAATAAGTAAAAATAAATAAACAAAAAAAGAAAAAAATGAGAAAAAAGCAAGAAAATAGAAAAAAAGAAGTCAGACACAAAGGCCATATATTGTATGATTCTCATTGTATGAAATGCTTAGAATAAGCAAATCCACAGTGACAGAAAGCGGATTAATGGTTGCCTAGGTCTGGGAAGAGGAGAGAAGTGAAGTGTTACAGACTAAATATTTGTGTCCCCTACAAAATTCAGAAGTTTAAACCCTAATTCCAATGTGATGGCATTAAGAAGTGGGACCTTTGGGAAGTGATTTGATTATGAGGGTAGAGCCCTCACAAATGGGATTAATGTTCCTATAAGATGAGGCCACAGAACTAGCTAGCTTCCTTTCCCACCTTGTGAGGATACATGTGAGGAAGTCAGCAGTCTGCAGCCTGGAAGACGGCCTTTGCCAGAATGTGACCATGCTGGCACTCTGATCTCAGACTTCCAGCCTCCAGAACTGTGAGAAATAAATTTCTGTTTTTTATAAGCCACCACTCTGTGGTACTTTGTTATAGTAGCTCAAACTGACTAAGACATGGAGTGACTGCTCATGAGCATGGGGGTTGTTTTTGGGGTGATTAAAAGGTTCTATACATAGAAAAGCTGACACGGCAGGGCGCAGTGGCTCGGGAGGCGGAGGCAGGAGAATCACTTTAACCTGGGAAGCGAAGGTCAAAGTGAGCCAAGATTGCGCCACTGCACTGCAGTCTGGGCCACAGAGCAAGACTCCATCAAAAAAAAAAAAAAAAAAAAGAAGAAGAAGAAGAAGAAGAAAAAAAGAAAAGAAAGGAAAAGAAGAATAGTTGATGGTCTGTGGTGTAAGACCTAAAATTAAGGTTCAATATTCTGTGCTGCTTTGACGTCTGAAATGGGAGGGAGGGTGTAGCTCTAACGGTTCAACTGCAAGCATCCTTAGGCAAAACTGCTGCAGCAGATTTCAGGTCCCTACCAGTATGTGAAATTATTCAAACAAGCCAATCACATCCTTTCATGGAAATCAGGGGTCACTTTGCCCTCTGGATACTACAAAACCTACCTTCCACCTCACCCACTTGATCTCTTACTCTGTTCCTGAGTATAACATCTGTTTGGGCCTGTATAGCACGCTGTGTCGTTCTATGGGCTTTGAGTATCTGTGATTAATCGACTGCTATCAATCTCATCTGCCCGTGACAGGTGTCATGTGTTTGGCCATCCCCATAACCCTAGGATGGGACTCTCTCCCTCACCAGTGGGTGAAGAACAGGCAATCAAAACATGGTTGCACATCTTTGTGAATATACTAACAACCACTAAATTGTATACTCTAAAAAGGTGAATTGTATGTTATGTGTATAACTCAATAAAAAATCTTGCTTTTCTTTTTTTATTTTTTTTTTTTTTTTTTGAGACAGTCATGCTCTGTCGACCAGGCTGGAGTGCAGTGGCAGGATCTTGGCTCACTGCAACCTCTTGTTTCCCAAGTTCAAGCAATTCTCGTGCCTCAGCCTCCCTAGTAGCTGGGATTACAGGCATGCACCACCACGCACTGCTAATTTTGGTATTTTATGTAGAGACAGAGTTTTGCCATGTTGGCCAGGCTGGTCTCAAATTCTTGGCCTCAAGTAATCTGCCCACTTCGGCCTCCCAAAATGCTGGGATTACAGGTGTGAGCCACCATACCCGCCCTGCCATGTTCATTTCTAATTCTGGGCCTTCATTTACCTGGAATTCTCAAATCTTAGCCATCCTTCAAAGCCAAATCAAGACCTAGCTATATGAAGCTTTCCTTGATCTCTTATTGCTCTGAACACCAACAGAATTTGTCATCTGTAAGACACAATTTTTTTCATCTTGTTTTTCAAAACTGATTTTTTATTGGGCCAGGAACGGTGGCTCACGCCTGTAATCCCAGCACTTTGAGAGGCCGAGGCTGGCAGAACACTTGAGGCCAGGAGTTCCAGACCAGCCTGGTCAACATGGTGAAACCCCATCTCTACTAAAAACACAAAAATTAGCAAGGTGTGGTAGCGCATGCCTGTAATCACAGCTACTCAGGAGGCTGAGGCACGAGAATTGCTCGAACTTGGGAGGTGGAAGTTGCAGTGAGCCAAGATTGCACCACTGCACTCCAGCCTGGGTGGCACAGTCAGACTCCGTCTCAAAAAAAAAAAGACAAAATTAGCTGGACGTTGTGGCTGGTGCCTGCAATCCCAGCTACCAGGAAGGCTGAGGCAGGAGAATTGCTTGAACCCAGGAGGTGGAAGTTGCAGTGAGCCCAGGTTGGGCCACTTCACTCCAGCCTGGGCAACAGAGCGAGACCTTGCCTAAAAAAAAAAAAGAAAAGAAAAGAAAAGAAATGGACAAGGCAGATTTGACGCACAGTATGGAAACTGATCTGACTAAATTGCATAATTGCTTTAGGGATTACCAGAGAATAAGACTGGCTAGGTAGGTGGAGGAAAAATTAAGGCGGAGCTTGAAAGACAGCAGAGAAGTTTGGTCTTCATCCTGTAAATCCAGATTTTTTTTTTTAATTATTATTATACTTTAAGTTCTAGGGTACATGTGCATAACGTGCAGGTTTGTTACATATGTATACTTGTGCCATGTTGGTGTGCTGCACCCATCAACTCGTCAGCACCCATCAATTCATCATTTATATCAGGTATAACTCCCAATGCAATCCCTCCCCCCTCCCCCCCCCATGATAGGCCCCGATGTGTGATGTTCCCCTTCCCGAGTCCAAGTGATGTCATTGTTCAGTTCCCACCTATGAGTGAGAACATGCGGTGTTTGGTTTTCTCTTCTTGTGACAGTTTGCTAAGAATGATGGTTAAATCCAGATTTTTATCAGAGAATTGACGTGATACAGAGACAAGAGAGGCAGTATATAACCTAGTAATTAAAAAGCATAAGCTCTAGAGTAAGACAGACCTAGAACTCAATTGTGGCTCAGACTATTTTCATCATGACTACTGTACCTTTACTATTTCACAGGTTTGAAGCTATTATCTTTGAATCCTGGTATGGCAAGGCATCACTGTCACTTTCTCTCATTGACTGTGCTAGCATTCTCCCACTTCCTACTTGTTCTAACTATTCTTTTATTTATTTATTTTTTAAATCCAGGACTGATTGAGCAACCAGGCCCCAGAAAAGCTTGCTAGCATAATCCTCAGTTACATTTAAAATACTTGGAAATTTTCATTGTTTTCAAATAGTTTGACTTGAACTAAGCTAAAATATACCTTCCATTGGTTTTCTAGGAAATAATGTAAACAAAACGATATGGTGCCTCAACATATTAAGAAATTGACTTTGTGAAGACTTTAGCATGTGTATTGTTTTAATGTAAAAGGTAGGGCTACATATAAAGAGCTCTTTATTTTTTATTTTTTTGAGACAGAGTCTAGCTCTGTCACCCAGGCTGGAGTGCAGTGGCGTAATCTGGGCTCACAGAAACCTCTGGCTTCCTGGGTTCAAGCAATTTTCTTGTCTCAGCCTCCTGGGTAGCTGGGACAACAGGTGCAGGTCGCCACGCCTGGCTAATTTTTATATTTTTAAAGTAGAGACGGGGTTTCACCACATTGGCAGGCTGGTCTCAAATTCCTGAGCACAAGTGATCCGCCCACCTTGGCCTCCCAAAGTGCTGGGATTACAGGCTGAGCCAGTATGCCTAGCCCAAATAGCTCTTCATTAAAGGAAGGCTAGCAATAAACCTTTTCAGAAAGCCTATGTTAATTAAATATAAAATGTTAGCAACTATATTACTAAAACTGCATGAAGTTATACAAATGCATTTTAATTGTATTTTGTATAATTATGATGTATAAGGCAGCTTTTGCTGCTGCTTCTTCCTCTTCTACTTCTCCTTCCTCTTCTTGTTCTTCCTCTTCTTCTTCCCCTCCCCCTACTACTTTTCCTGCCTCTCCTGTCTATGACCTTATTAGTTATTTGTATGTTTCAGGAATATCTGTCAATCATCTGCAGAATGCATGGAAGTGGGTAGATACAGAGATTCTGTTATAGGAATCCAAGAGTAACGTTAAAAGACGCTATGGATTCTATACATTCTAGCGCACCAAAGCTGGCTTGCTTGGCATAGCTTTTACGGGTTTTACTTAGGACTGAGGCACTAAATTTGCCTCCCACTAACAGGACTGGAACAGAGGTATAACGAAACTAGTGAAAACTAGGAGACATAAGATGTTCCACACTCCCTCGAGTGCAGACAAGCAGCTGAAGACTGACCCCTGTCCCAATAAAGCAGCCAGAATGAAAACATAGGAAGAAATGGGCAAAGACCCAGAAGAATTTAGTGTTAGGAGAAACCAGGTAAAGCCTATTAGATATTATAGTGAGATCAGGAGAATGAGAACTGAAAAGGTTATTTGAATTAAAGGATTAGGCCATTGCCTTACAGCAATGTTGTGGGCGGGTAGAATCTAGATTGGAAGAGATCAATGAGTAACAAAAGGGAACTTTGGAGAAATTTGGCAGGAAAGGAAAAGATGGACTAGCAGTTTGTGGGAGAGAGTGGTATTAGGTTTTCTGTTTGGTTTTTGTATTTTATTTTTACTTTTCCTTTTGTTTTTGAATATTTAAAGATCTGCATACTTGAATGAGTTTCAGGCCAAGGGAGAAGAGTCAGTACTAAATATTTAAGGCAGGAAATCATTTCAGTACAAATAATAGAAGAGATGGGGTCAAGAGAGCACAGGTTAACACTGGTATTGAGGACAGACACATGCTTTAAAGATAGGAGTAACGGGGTAATTATGATGATGGTGATAATGATGGTGATGATGCTGATAATGATGAGGCTGATAGCGAAGATGTATTGAAGAAACGGTTCTAAGAGCTGTACATGGATTATTTTATTTAATCCTTACACTGATCCTTTGAGAATGAGAAAACTGAGACAAAGTGAGGGGTAAATTGTTCAATATTACGCAGCTAGTAAACATAAATGCAGGAATTAAATCAAGGCAGGAATTCTACTAAGAGAAATACAAATAAGATACAAATAGATTTTGAATTGTGGAATTCATGAGGACAAAGTGAGACAGACAGGAATTGTATGCAAAACTTGAGGAGAGTGGAAGAAATTTGGAACAGCTACTTGTAGTCAATAGGGGGGGAATGGAAAGACTGCAATGTAGAGAACATAACTGAGGTGGAGAGCATAAATAAATAATAGAACCTGACCTTTACCTGTTTGCAACTTTCTCTAGCAGGGTCCCAGGAGCAGAGGTAGAATTTGATGTTGGGGGTTAGGGAAGTCAAGGGCAAGGGATTCTAAACCCGTTACTAAGTGCATTATTAAAACATTCGCTGGAGTGATGTTAGTGAAAATAGCAAAGAAAGGAACTCCAAATTTCCACTCCTCCATTAAAACAATGAAAAACTGACAAAAACAGTCAGACTCAACTGTTTCAGAACTCTGGAAATTAACCAAAGTCTTGCAACAACCTTGGAAGCACGTATTCAAGAAAAGTGGCTGAATCTTAGAAGAGTGAGCTTTGTGATATTTTAATGTGTCCTATTCCACTCCCTCCTCCCTAGCTCAGCAGTAGCTTTGAAAATAAAAAGTTACATTCCCAGTACTGAGGGGAGCAGAGAAGAACTCATTCTCCCCAAATTGTCATTATTTGATTTGTTCAGAGGCTCCCTGGATGACTGGTTTGAAAGGCGTGCCTTTATCAGGAACACAGTGCTAACAGCTTTTCCCCAGGGGGGATTTCTCAAAAACATTCAGAGGCAAATGTTTCTTTTTTCTTTCTTTCTTTCTTCTTTCTTTTTTTTTTTTTTTTGAGATGGAGTCTCACTCTTGTTGCCCAGGCTGGAGTGCAATGGTGCAATCTCAGCTCACTGCAACCTCTGCCTTCCGGTTTCAAGCGATTCTCCTGCCTCAACCTCCCAAGTAGCTGGGATTACAGGCACCTGCCACCACGCCCAGCTAATGGTTTTTGTTTGTTTGTTTGTTTGTTTGTTTGTTTGTTTGTTTTTGTATTTTTAGTAGGGACAGGGTTTCACCATGTTGGCCAGGCTGGTCTCAAACTCCTGACCTCAGGTGATCCGCCCCCCTCGGCCTCCCAAAGTGCTGGGGTTACAGGCGTGAGCCACTGTGCCCGGCCCAAAGGCAAGTGTTTCAATGGCATGGATGTCTTAGGTATCTGATGAAGCATTTATATGCAAAATGTATAAGGAACTCAACTCAATAGCAAAAGAACAAATAACCTGATTAACAAACGTGCAAAGAATCCAAATAGACATTTTTCCAAAGAAAACATACAAATGGCCAACAGGTATATGAGAAGGTGCTCAACATCACTAGTCATCAGGGTAACGCACGTTGAAACCACAATGAGCTATCACCTCACACCTGTTAGAATGACTATTATCAAAAAGACAAGCAATAATAAGTGTTAGTGAGGGTTTGCAGAAAAGGGAACTCTTGCACACTGTTGATGGGAATGTAACTTGGTGTAGCCACTATAGAAAACAATATGGAGATTCCCCCAAAAAATAAAAATAGAATTACCATATGATCTATCAGTCCCACCTCTAAGCATATATACAAAGGAAAGAAAATCAGTATCTCAAAAAATATCTGCACCCACATGTTCATTACAGCATTATTTACAATAGGCAAGATATAGAAACAACCTAAGGGTCCCTCGATGGATGAATGGATAAAGGAAACGTGGTATATAGTGAAATATATTAAGCTATAAAAAAGACACATTATTGAAGCAGACAGTAGAATGGTAGTTGCCAGGGGCTGGAGAGTGGGAAAAATGGGGAGATGTTCACTGAAGGGTACAAACTTTCAGTAAAAAGATGAATAAATTCTGGAATGTAATAGACAGCATCATGATTATAGTTAATACTGCGTTGTTTCCTTGAAATTTACAAAGAGAGTATATTTCTCTTTGTGTCTTCACCACAAACACACATATACACAATGGTAACTATACTGATTGATGTGTTAAATAATTTGTGATAATCATTTCACAACACATACATGTATCAAATCATATTATGCACCTTGAATACATACAATTTTTATTTGTCAATTATACCTCAATAAAGCTGGAAAAAAGAAAAAAAAAAGCAGAGAAAAAGAATGAAACCAAATTTTGGTATTTGAAAAGATCACCAAAACTGAGAAACCTTTAACTAGACTGACCAATAAAAAAACAAACAAACAAACAAAAAAACCAGATGACTAAAATCAGAATAAAAGAAGACACATTACCACCAACCTATATAGAAATAAAAAGTATTATATGGGAATAGTATGAACAACTGGATACTCTAGACAACATAGACAAATTCCTAGAAACACAAGACAGATCCAAGAAGAAATAGAAAATCTTTATAGAGTTGGAACAAGTAAAGATATTGAGCTAATAATAAAAATTTTCCCACGAAAAAAAACCCTTCAAAACCAGACAGCTTCAAGAGTGAATTCTACCAAGTGTTTAAACAAAAATTAACACCTATCCTTCTCAAACTCTTCTAAACAACAGAAAAGAAGGAGCACTTCCTAACACATTTTTATGAGGTAAGTATTATCCTGAAATTAAACCCGTATGCATCACAAAAATAAAACCAAAGACCAATGTCCTTTATGATTATTAAAGCAAAACACTAAACAAATTATAATACTAGCAAATGAATCAGGTAACATATAAACAGAATTATATGATAATATGATGACCAAGTGGGATTTATCCCAGGAGTGTAAAGTTGACTTAAACACTCAGCAATCTACAAATAGAAGTGAAATTCCCCAACCTGATAAAGAGCGTGTATGAAAAACTCATAGCTCACATCATACTCAATGGCAAAAGACTGGAAGCTTTTCCACAGGAATCAGTAACAACACAAAGATGTCTGTTCTCAATACGTCTATTCAACATTGTTCTGAAAGTTCTAACGAGAGCATTTAGTCAAAATAAATAAATAAAAGTCATTCAAATTACAAAAAGTAAAACTATCTTTGCAGACAACATGATTTTTAGCTACTGGGGAGGCTGAGACAGGGTCTCACATTGTCACCCAGGCTGGAGTGCAGTGGCGCAATCTCGGCCCACTGCAGCCTAGGCCTCCCTGGTTCAAGCCATCCTCCTACCTCAGCCTCCCCAGTAGCTGGGAACACAGGCGCTGGCCACCATGTCCGGTTAATTTTTGTATTTTTAGTAGAGTTAGCCAGGCTGAAATTCCTGACTTCAGGTGACCTGCCTGCCTTGGCCAAGTGCTGGGATTACAGGCGTGAGCCACTGAGCCCTGCTGACAGAATCTTATATATAGAAAATCTTTTTTAAAAATTTAGGGCTAATAGGCCGGGCATGGCGGCTCACGACGGTAATCCCAGCATTTTGGGAGGCCGAGGCAGGTGGATTACTTGAGGTCAGGAGTTTGAGACCCTCCTGGCCAACATGGCTAAGCCTCGTCTCTACAAAAAATAAAAAAATTAGCCGGGCATGGTGGCAGTCGCCTGTAGTCCCAGCTACTTGGGAGGGTGAGACAGGAGAATCTCTTGAACCCAGGAGGTGGAGGTTGCAGTGAGCTGAGATCGAGTCACTGCATTCCACCCCGGGTGACAGAGCGAGACTCCA
>NC_045445.1:46856292-46856913 GCF_002776525.5 Piliocolobus tephrosceles | reverse complement strand
AGAGATCGAGACCATCCTGGCTAACACGGTGAAACCCCGTCTCTACTAAAAAATACAAAAAACTAGCCGGGCGACGTGGCGGGCGCCTGTAGTCCCAGCTACTCGGGAGGCTGAGGCAGGAGAATGGCGTAAACCCGGGAGGCGGAGCTTGCAGTGAGCTGAGATCCGGCCACTGCACTCCAGCCTGGGCGGCAGAGCCAGACTCCGTCTCAAAAAAAAAAAAAAAAAAAAAAATTATCACGAAGATAGCCATGTTGCAGGCAGAGCTCATTGGCTCACACCTGTAATCCCAGCATTTTAGGAGGCTGAGGCTTGCCGACCACTGGAGGTCAGGAGTCAAGACCAGCTGGGCCAACATGGCAAAACCTCGTCTCCACTAAAAAAATAAAAAATAAAAATTAAAAAATTAGCCAGGCGTGGCGGCCCAGGGCTCCTGTAGTCCCGGCTACTTGGGAGGCTGAGGTCGGAGAATCACTTGAATTCGGGAGGCGGAGGTCGCAGTGAGCAGAAATCGAGCCACTGCACTCCAACCTGAGTGACACAACAAAGAAAGAAATAAAGAAAAGGAAGGAAAGAAGGAAGGAAGGAAGGAAGGAAGGAAGGAAGGAAGGAAGGAAGGAA
>NC_045445.1:46837481-46856282 GCF_002776525.5 Piliocolobus tephrosceles | reverse complement strand
GAAGGAAGGAAGGAAGGAAGGAAGGAAGGAAGGAAGGAAGGAAGGAAGGAAGGAAGGAAGGAAGGAACGGAGGGAAGGAAGGAAGGAAAAAAATAGCCGGGCATGGTGGAGGACTAGCATTTCTCAATTTCAAAACATACTACAAGCCACACTTAATCAAAACCATGTGGTACGGGCATAAGGATAGACATATAGATCAATGGAATAGAATTGAGAGTCGGAAACCCATACATCTAAGGTCAATTGATTTTCAAAGAGGTGTCAGGACTATGCAACAGGAAAAGAATAGTCTCTTCAAAAAATGGTGCTGGAACACTTGGATATTCATATGCAAAAGAATGAAGCTGGGCCTTACCTCACGCCATATACAAAAATTAACTCAAAATGAACCAAAGACCTAAATATAAGAGCTAAAATTGTAAGCCTCTTAGAAATAAACATAGAGGGCGGGTCGAGCGCTCGGTGGCGCGTTGTGCGCGTGTGCGGAATGCCTTGCTGCCCCCAGCTGGAGGGAAACCAGTCTGCTCCAGGTGGCAAGCTGCGTGAGCAAGCAAGCCAAGATGGACCGCGACTCGTACCAGCACTATTTCTACGACTATGACGGCGGGGAGGATTTCTACCACTCCACGACGCCCAGCGAGGACATCTGGAAGAAATTCGAGTTGGTGCCGCCGCCCTGGGACTTGGGTCCCGCCGCCGGGAACCCAGCCCTCGGCTTTGGCGCCCTGGAACCGTGGCCGGTAGGGTGCGCTGAGGACGAGACGGAATCCCAGGGCTGCTGGAAAGCTTGGGACCCGAACTACGCCTCCTTCATCCGCCGTGACTGCATGTGGGGCGGCTTCCCCACCCAGGAGCCACTGGAGAGAGCGGCGAGTGACCTGCTTGCAGTTGGCGCGCCCTCGGGGTGCTTGCCCAAGGAGTTCGCCACCCCCGACTACACTTCTGAGCTCGAAGCCAGCAACCTAGCGCCTATCTTCCCCTGTTTGCCGGGCGAGCCCAAGTTCCAGGCCTGCTCCAGGTCTGAGAGCCCAAGCGACTCCGACGGTGAAGAAACCGACGTGACAGTAAAGAAGAGGCAGTCTTTGAGTATGCGGAAGCTGGTCACCATCGCGGTGCGTGCAGACCTTCTGGATCCCCGCATGAATCTCTTCCACATCTCCATCCACCAGCAACAGCACAACTATGCTGCCCCTTTTCCTCCAGAAAGCTGCTTCCAAGAAGGGGCTCCAAAGAGGATTCCCCCAAAAGAAGCTCTAGAGAGAGAAGCTCCAGGGGGAAAGGATGGTAAGGAAGATAAAGAGATTGTGAGCCTCCCATCTGTAGAAAGTGAGGCTGCCCAGTCCTGCCAGCCCAAACCCATCCGTTATGATACTAAGAATCGGACCAAGAGGAAGTACCACAGCTCCCTGGAGCGCACGAGGCGGAAAAATCAGCGTTCGCGGTTCTTGGCCCTGAGGGACGAGGTACCCGCGCTGGCCAGCTGCTCTAGGATTTCCAAACTAATCATCCTAGTCAAGGCCACGGAATACTTACAAGAACTAGTGGAGGCCGAGGAGAGGATGGCTACGGAGAAAAGGCAGCTCGAATGCCAGCGTCGGCAATTGCAGAAAAGAATTGAGTACCTCAGTAGCTACTGACCAAAAAGCCTCACCGTTCTGTCTTAAAAAGACACAAGTTTTCTTTTTGATCTCCATCTTCCCTTCAGTAACTTGTACATTTTTGTTACAGCAGGACACTCTGAACAGTAGATTGAAGAATGCATTGCAGCCAGTGCACAAACAAAATAAAGGCTTGCATTCTTGGAAACCTTGAAACCCAGCTCTCTCTCTTCCCTGACTCATGGGAGTGCCTTGTGTTTTCTGGCACCTTTAGCTTCTCAGCAGGCAGCTGACTGAGGAGCCTTGGGGTCTTCCTGGCTCACTATCTCAAAAGAAAAGGCTGACAGATGCTATGCAACAGGTGGTGGATGTTGTTGGGGGCTCCAGCCTAGAAGAAATCTCGCACTCTACATGAACTTTAGGCTAGGAAAGGATGTCTCTGGGGTAATGCAAGGACAGTTGGGTGTGGACGCTCTCCCTGCGGCTCCATTTTTTCCCAGGAGATACACAAGCTGTCTTGGGTGAAAACAAGCTCAGAGACTTGATGAACGTGGACCATTACCTCACTGTCAGACACTACAGCAGCTGAGGAATTGGAAACCTTACATGTATGTATATATGTATATATGTATATATTATGATGTTGGCTGACCCCCTTCCTCCCACTCTCAATGCTGTGACTGAGAACATTTAAGAGAGCTTTGCCTGTGAGTAATTTGTCTTAAAGCCCTCTGGGCTCTCTTCTCTGAGGGAGGGAACTTTGTGTCCTCACAAGGGATCTTGTCTCATTCTGCCTCTGTTATGCAATGGGTTATACAGCACCCTTTCCCGCAGGTTAGAAATATTTCCCTAAGTCACAGAGAAATGGGTCTTAGCCTGGGGCCTGGGGAAAGTTCGGAATCCTGGTTCATGAACTTGATCCCTGCCCAGGTGTTTTCTGAGGGGACCTTGAGGCCCAGTCTTTTCTCAAGGCAGGTGTGAGGCACCTTAGAAGGGAGAACTGTAACACTTCCTCTTTCGCACCTGCCTCTCATCTCAGTCCTTGACTGATGAATTTGAAGTTCTACTAGAACCATGAAAACTTGTTCCTTTCATGCATCTCCAAGGAGCTTGCTGGCTCTGCAGCCACCCCTGGGCCCTCGCATCAGCCTGCAATGAGTCAGATGTCTTTCGCAGAATCTGGGCCTTTCTGAAGTTTTCTGGAGAGTTGTTGGGACTCATCTAGTGCTCCACAATGTGGACTTGCCTCCTTGTGTGTTTAAAATGAGCCTCCGGGAGCTCTGCTTAGTCAACCATGATAGATTTTTTTTTTTTTTTTTTTTTTGAGATGGAGTCTCACTCTTGTTGCCCAGGCTGCAGTGCAATGGCATGATCTCGGCTCACTGCAACCTCTGCCTCCCAGGTTCAAGCGATTTTCCTGCCTGAGCCTTCCGAGTAGCTGGGATTACAAGTGTCTGCCACCATGCCTGGCTACTTTCTGTCTTTTTAGTAGAGACGGGGTTTCACCATGTTGGCCAGGCTGGTCTTGACTTCCTGACCTCAGGTGATCTGCCTGCCTCCATGATAGATTTTGCCCCAGCTGGACTCTGCAACTCCACGTGGAATCCAGGTGCAGCCTCCAATCTGGGAAAGTCACCCAACCCCACAGTTGTCATATGGGTAACCTCTGGAACCCCTAAGCCTGTCCTGTGAGAAAGACCAGCCCCTCCAGAACTCTGCCTAGGACAGCAGGTGCCTACTTGGAAGTTGGGAGGATGGGGAGTGATAAGTATTATATGTGGCTCTGGAACACCAGCTGCTACTTCCAAATCTATTGTCCATAATGGTTTCTTTCTGAGGTTGCTTCTTGTCCTCAGAGAACTCCAGGGGATGTTTGGAAATAGCCTCTTTACCCTTCTGGAGCATGGTTTACAAGAGCCAGCTGACTTTTGAGACTGTCTATGGAGAACAGGTTGATTGTAGGTTACTGATGTTTCACCTGAATAGCTTGTATTTTATAAGCTGCTGTTTGGTATTATACTGGGGGAGAGTATCCTTTATATTGTTTTTTGGGTTTCTGTTTGTTTGTTTGTTTGTTTGTTTGTTTGTTCTGAGATGGAGTCTGGGTCTGTCGCCAGGCCAGAGTGCAGTGGTGCGATCTTGGCTCACTGCAACCTCCGCCTCCCTGGTTCAAGTGATTCTCCTGCCTCAGCCTTCCTGAGTATCTGGGATTACAGCCATGCACCACCACACCCAGCTAATTTTTGTGTTTTTCTTTTTTTAGTAGAGGCGGGGTTTCACCATGTTGGCCAGGATGGTCTCAATCTCCTGACCTCGTGATCCGCCCGCCTTGGCCTCCCAAAGTGTATATTGTATTTTTGTATGCCTTTTGCAAAGTGGTGTTAACTCTTTTTGCACAAGAAAATAAAAAAAAAAAAACCTCTTGAGTAATTCTGTTAAAAGGGTCTGAATAGCTTGTGTTTTATAAGCTGCTGTTTGGTATTACACTGAGGGGGAGTATTTTTTACATTGTATTTTTATATGCCTTTGGCAAAGTGGAGTTAACTCTTTTTGCACAAGAAAAAAATACGCTTCGGTAATTCTGTTAAAAGGGTCTAAATAACTTGTGTTTTATCAGCTGCTGTTTGGTATACTGGGGGGGAGTATTTTTTATATTGTATTTCTGTATGCCATTTGCAAAGCAGTGTTAACTCTTTCTGTTCAAGAAAAAAAAACTCTTGGGTAATTCTGTTAAAAGGGTCTGATTTATTTTGAAAAGCAAGTTTACCTGAAATATTGCATTTAGTTGTGATTACTGATTACCTGATTATAAAATGTTGCCTTCTGGGTCATCTTCTAATAAAAGTTTTCTCAAACATGTTTTTTTTTAAAAAAAAGAAGTAAACGTCTTTATTACCTTGAATGTGGTAATGGATTTTTGTTGTTGTTGTTGTTGTTGTTGTTGTTGATACAGTCGTATTCTGTTTCCCAGCCTGGAGTGCTATGGCACAATCTCGGCTCACTGCAACCTCTACCTCCCAGGCTCAAGTGATCCCCCGACCTCAGCCTCCCAAGTAGCTGGGACCACAGGCTCGAGCCACCATGCATGGCTAATTTTTATACTTTTGGTAGAGACAGGGCTTCACCGTATTGCCCAGACTAGTCTCAAACTCCTGAGCTCAAGTGATCTGCCCACCTTGGCCTTTCAAAGTGCTGGGATTACAGGCATGACCCACCATACCTGGCCTAGTAATGGATTCTTAATAGACATGACAAAACAAACCACAAACGACGAAAGAAAAAATACATAAATTCAACTTCGACAAAATTAAAACTTTTTTTTTTTTTTTTGAAACAGAGTCACTCTTGTTGCCCAGACTGGCGTGCAGTGGTGCAATTTTTGCTCACTGCAACTTTCTGCCTCCCAGGTTCAAGTGATTCTCGTGCCTCAGCCTCCCAAGTAGTTTGGATTACAGGCACCTGCCACCACACCCAGCTAATTTTTGTATTTTTAGTAGAGATGGTGTTTTGCCATGTTGGCCAGGCTGGTCTTGAATTACTGACCTCCTGTGATCTGCCACCTCGGCCTCCCAAAGTGCTGAGATTATAGGTAGGAGCCACCATGCCCGGCCCAAAATTAAAACTATTAAGCACAAAGATATGTCAAGGAAGTTAAAAGACAACTTACAGAATGAGAGAAAGTATTTGCAAATCATATATCTGATAAAGGTCTAGTATACATATTATGTAAAGAACTTGTACAACTTAACAACAAGAAAGACAAACTGATTTTAAAATGGGCAAAAGACTTTAATAAACATTTACCCAAAGGAGATATACAAACGACCAGCAAGCGCATGAAAAGAAGTTCAACATTGTTAGTCATTAGGGAAATATAATTCAAAACCATAATGACGTAACACCTAACACATGCTAAGATGGCTATAATTAAGAAAAAAAACCCAGAATATAGCAAGTGTTGGCAAAGATGTGGAAACTGGAACTGTCATAAATTGCTAGTGAGAAGGTAAAATGATACAATTGTGGAAAACAATTTTGCAGTTTCTCAAAAAGTTAGACATACAATTACCATATGACCAAGCAACTGCACTCCTAGAGAAATAAAAACATATGTCCACACAAAAATTGCACATAAATGTTTATAGCAACATTATTCATGATAACAGGAAAAGTGAAAACACCCAATTATCCATCAACGGATGAATGCATAAATGAAATGGGACATAATAGGATTTGGGTCTGTGTGTCTACCCAAATCTCATGTCAAACTGTAATCCCCAATATTGGAAGTGGGGCCTGGTGGGAGGTGATTGGATCATGGGAGAGGATTTCTCCTTTGGTACAGTTCTTGTAAGTGAATTATCACAAGATTTGGTGGTTTAAAAGTGTGCAGCACCTCCCCCCACTTCCTCCTGCTCTGGCCCTGTGAAGATATACCTGCTTCCCCTTCCCCTTCTGCCACAATTTTAAGTTTTCTGAGGTCTCCCCAGCCGTGCTTTCTGTACAGCCTGCAGAAATCGTGAACCAATTGAACCTCTTTTCTTTATAAATTACCCAGTCTCAGGTATTTCTTTATAGCAGTGCGAGAATGGACTAATACAGAAAATTGGTACTGGGAAGTGGGCATTGCTATAAAGATATCAGAAAATGCGGAAGCAACTTTGGAACTGCGTAATGGGCAGAGGATGGAAGAGTGTGGAGGGCTCAGAAGAAGACAGGAAGATGAGGGAAAATTTGGAACTTCCTAGAGACTTGTTGAATAGTTTTAATCAAAATGCTGATAGTGATGTGATGTGGACAGGTGTTACCAGAAAGGGGTCCTCATCCAATTTCCAAGAGAGGGTTCTTGGATCTTGTGCAAGAAAGAATTCGAGGCAAATCCATCAAGTGAAAACAAGTTTATTTAGAAAGTAAAGGAATAAAAGAATGGCTACACCATAGGTGAAAAGAGGGATGTAAGTTCTCACTTTGGGCCGGGGTTTCAGGCTTTTTGGATTGAGGCTGGGGCTTCGCCAGGGACCTGCCCCTGTCTTCCAAGAATTTCTCTGCCCCCTGCCTTTATCACTGTATCATAATGAGCAGTGAGAATGACCAGAGGATGCTTTCGTCACCATCTTGGTTTTGGTGGGATTTGGCCGGCTTCTTTCCCGCACGCTGTTTTATCGGCAAGGTCTTTGTAACCTGTATCTTGTGCTGACCTCCTATCTCATCCTGTGACTTAGAATGTCTAACCTACTGGGAATGCAGTTCAGTAGGCCTTATCCTTATTTTACACAGCCCCTATTCAAGATGGAGTCACTGTGGTTTAAACGCCTCTGACATATTTCCTCCTTCCCTTTTACAAGGGGACCCTTAATCCTAACAGTTGTAAAGGGGAGAAGATCCATCTTCTGTAACTACTTCAGGCTGAATGGGCCAACGATATTCCAGCCTAACTGTTAGGGTCTCTTGTATTCAGGGTAGAGAGGAGCTCAGTCAGAAAGTACAGGTATGGCGAGGGCCATTCATAACTCTGAGTTCAGACAAAAGGTGATATCTGGAAGATTAATAAATGTTCAGTTTAGGAAAACATTCAGTAAGTTTATCCTGCATTCCTACAGAAAGAATAAAACTGCAATATATTCCACAACAGTAAAACAAAATAAGTCAAATTATCCCAAGTAAACTAAATAAGAAGGCTTTCCATGAACTGGGCAATTGTTGGAACCAAGCTGATATGGGGTTGCTTGCCCATTACAATGTGCCCATAATTAGAATACTGATTAAGATTTTTACATTACCTATACCTCTTGTTTCTTCTGAGCCACAGCCAGAGATCACTGGTTGGTTCACAGAAATAGGCAGGGTCAGTCTAAATGGCAGAAAAAAATTCAAAAACAACTGACATTAGAGTCTAATAACAGATGTACCATAGTTCTTGAAATATGATTTTTCTCTCTCCAGTTTTCTATTTTTACTAAAGACAAGTTACGGTAAGACCAATTTTCTTTATTATACTTGGCCTGATTATTTATATAAAGTGCAGCAAGAATAATTATTTAAAAAAATTTTTCATTACTTTGTATTATTATTACATGAAAATCATGTTCAGATTTCACCCTCTGCATTAGTATACCATCGATGTTAAACCCAATTCTTAATAAAACCTTATGGAAAAATCTATTCAATTTTAATGTATGTCCATAAGGCAAGATTCTCATAAATCATTTTAAATAACCTTTTACCATTTTCTGTTACAGAGCAGATCAGTGCTCTGAGAAAACTCTGTTGTGCTTTTATTCCAATGTTCAATTTATAGAAAAACTGAATAATTCTTCTTTAACTATAGCCAATGGGTTCACACACAGAATTTCTTTTACAAGATTAATTTTTCACAAACCTTCCACAACTTGTTCAAACCTTCAGTTTTATCCTATCTAACTTAAAACAATCCTTTAACCCTCTAACTAGGCCCTCCAAAATTCACATTCCCCTGCCTTCTTATAATCTTTTACCAAAAATGTATTTTACTTTCCTTGCACACCTTGCATGTAAAGCTGTTTTTTCAGTAGCCTACTAAAAGGCATTACAGTTTTTATTTTTATGACAAAATGTTTAATTGGTTACTTTTCTTTACGCTAATTAATTAGAACTCATTCATATATAAACGTTACACATACAACACATATAAATACACAGAAAGATAGAAGAAGATCCAGTAGTTACAAGATTTTTCACTTGCTATTTTCCTTTTTTAAAAATGTTTTAATTTTACTTTAAGCTCTGGGATACCTGTGCAGAACATGCAGGTTTGTTACATAGGTATACATGTGCCATGGTGGTTTGCTGCACCTATCAACCCATCATATAGGTTTTAAGCCCCACACGCATTAGGTATTTGTCCTAATGCTCTCCCTCCCCTTGCCCCCCACCCCTCCAACAGGCCCCAGTGTGTGGAGTGTTTTACTTCCAATTATGTGGTCAATTTTAGAATAAGTTGCGATGTGGTGCTGAAAAGAATGTATATTCTGTTGATTTGGGGTAAAAAGTTCTGTAAAGAAAATCACCTTCACTACAAGGAAGACAAGAAGGAAAGAAAGAAGGAAGAGAAGACCACAAAACAACCAGAAAACAAATAACAAAATGACAGGAGCAAATTCTTACTTATCAGTAATAAACATTGAATATAATTGGACTAATCTCTGCAATCAAAAGACAGAGTTGCTGACTGGATGAAAAAACAAATTCCAATGACCTATTGCCTAGAGAAAACACAGCTCACCTATAAATATGCATAAACTAAAAATAAAAGGATGGAAAAAGATATTCCATGCAAATGGAAACCAAAAAAGAGCAGAAGTAGCTATATTTATATCAGACAAAATAGATTTCAAGACAAAAATTATAAAAACAGCTAGATGGTCATTATATAATAATAAGGTGTCAATTCAGCAAGAGGATATAACAATTGCAAATTTTTGTGCAGCCAACACTGCAGCACCCAGATATATAAAGCAAATATTATTAGAGCTAAATAGAGAGATGGACCCCAATACAATAATAGCTGCAGACTTCAACACCCCACTTTCAATACTGGACAGATCATCCAGACAGGAAATCAATGAAGAACATTGGACTTAATCTGCACTACAGACCTACAGACCAAATGGACCTAATAGATATTTACAGAACATTTTATCCAATGACTGGAGAATACTCAATCTTCTCCTTAACATGTGGATCATTCTCAAGGACAGACCATATGTTAAGCCACAAAACAATTCTTAAAACATTCAAAATATTTGAACTAATATCAAGTATCTTCTCTGACCACAATGGAATAAAACTGGAAATCAGTAACAAGAGGAACTTTGGAAATTATACAAACGCATGGAAATTAAACAATAAGCTCCTGAATGATCAGTGGGCCAATGGAGAGATTAAGAAGGAAATTGAAAAAATTCTTGAAACAAATGACAATGGAAATACAACATACCAAACCTAGGGGATACAGTGAAAGCAGTATTCAGAGGAAAGTTTATAGCTATAAGTACCTACATCAGAAAAGCAGAAAAACTTCAAATAAACAACCTAATAATGTATCTTAAAGAACTAGAAAAGCAAGAGCAAACAAACCCAAAGTTTGTAGAAGAAAAGAAATAATAAAGATAAGAGCAGAAATAAAGGAAACTGAAATAAAGAAAACAATACAAAAGATTAATGAAGCAAAAAGTTATTTTTTGGCCAGGCGCCGTGGTTCATGCCTGTAATCCCAGCACTTTGGGAGGCCAAGGCGGGCGGATCACCTGAGGTCAGGAGTTCGAGACCAGCCTGACCAACATGGAGAAACTCTGTCTCTACTAAAAATACAAAATTAGCTTGGCGTGGTGGCATGCACCTGTAATCCCAGCTGCTTGGGAGGCTGAGGCAGGAGAATTACTTGAACCCAAGAGGCAGAGGTTGCAGTGGGCCGAGATCACATCATTGCACTCCAGCCTGGGCAACAAGAGTGAAACTCTGTATCCAAAAAAAATTATTTTTTGCAAAGATAAACAGAATTGACAAACCTTTAGTTAGACTAACTATGAAAAAAAAAGAAGACCCAAATAAATAAAATCAGAGATGAAAAAGGAGACACTACAAATGATACTGCAGAAATTGAAAGGATCATTATAGGTTTCTAATAGCAACTATATGCCAATAAATTGGAAAATCTAGAAGAAATGAATAAATTCCTAGACACATATGACCCACCAACACTGAGCCATGAAGAAATCCAAAACTTGAACAGACCAATAACAAGTAGGGAGATCAAAGCCATAATAAAATGTCTCCCGGCAACAGTAAAGAAAAACCTGAGGCTGGATGGCTTCACTGCTGAATTTTACTAAACATTTAAAGAAGAACCAACACCAACCCTACTCAAACTACTCCGAGAAATACAAGAGGAGAGATTACTTCCAAACTCATTTTATGAGGCCATTATTACTCTGATATCAAAACCAGACAAAGACGTATTTTGAAAAGCAATAGGCCAATAAACCTGATGAACGTTGATGCAAAAATCCTCAACAAAATACTCGCAAACAGAATTCAACAGTACATTAAAAAGATCATTCATCATGACCAAGTGGGATTTATCCCAGGGATTCAAGGATAGTTCAACATATGCAAATCAACCAATGTAATACATTACATCAACAGAATGAAGGACAAAAACTATATGATCATTTCAATTGATGCTGAAAATGCATGTGAGGAAATTCAACATCCCTTCATGATAAAAACCCTCAATAAACTAGGTATAGAAAGATCATACCTCAACACAATAAAAGTCATATATGACAGACCCACAGCTATTATCATACTGAATGGGGAGAAACAGAAACTTTTTGCTAAGATCGGGAAACTTTTTGCTAAGTGAGAAGGATGCTCACTTTGACTACTGATATTCGACATAGTACTGAAAGTCTTAGCTAGAGCAATCAGACAAGAGAAAGATATAAAGGGCATCCAAATTGGAAAGGAAAAGTCAAATTATCCTTGTTTGCAGATGATGTGATTTTATATTTGGAAAAATCTAAAGACTCTAGCAAAAAGACTATTAGAATTGATAAATAAATCCAGAAAAATTGCAGGATATAAAATCAACATACAAAAATAAGCAGCATTTTTATATGCCAACAGCAAACAATCTGAAAAAGAAATCAAGAAAGTAATCCCATTTACAATAGCTATGAATAAAATTAAGTACCTAAGCATTAACTTAACTAAAGAAGTGAAAGATCACTACAATGAAAACGATAAAACACTGATGAAAGAAATTGAAGAGGACATCGAAAAAATGGAAAGATATTCCATGTTTATGGACTAGAAGAATCAATATTGTTAAGGATGTCCATATAGCCAAAACAATCTACAGATTCAATTCATTCCATGTCAAATTACCAATGACATTCTTCACAGAAATAGAAAAAAAACACTCCTAAAATTTATATGGTACCACAAAAAGACCCAGAATAGCAAATGCTATCCTGAGCGAAAAGAACAAAACTGGAGGAATCACATTACCTGACTTCAAATTATGCTACACAGGTATAGTAGCCCAAACAGCATGATACTGGGATGAAAACAGACACAGACACACAGGCCAGTGGAACACAATAGAGAACCGAGAAATAAATCCATACATCCACAGTGAACTCATTTTTGACACAAGTACCAAAAACATACGTTGGGTAAAGGACAGTCTCTTCAATGAATGGTGCTGGGAAAACTGGATATCCATATGCGGAAGAATGAAACTAGACCTTTGTCTCTTGCTATATACAAAAATAAGGTCAAAATAGATTAAATACTTAAATCTAAGACCTCAAACTGTGAAACTCCTAAAAGAAAATATTGAGGAAGCTCTCAAGGACATTGGACTGGGGAAAACACAGGAAGTCAAAGAAAACATGGACAAATGAGATCACATCAAGTTAAAAAGCGTCTGCATAGCAAAGGAAACAATCAACAAAGTGAAGAGACAACCCATAGAATGGGAGAAAATATTTGCAAAGTATCCATCTGACAAGGGATTAATAACCAGAATATATAAGGAGCTCAAACAACTATATAGGAAAAAATCTAATAATCCAATAAAAACAATGGGCCGAAGATTTAAATAGACATTTCTCAAAAGAAGACGTACAAATGGCAAATAGATTTATGAAAAAATGCTCAATATCGTTGGTCATCAGAGAAATGCAAATAAAGCTACAATGAGATATTGTCTCACCCCACTTAAAAAGGCTTTTATCCAAAATATAGCCAATAGCAAATGCTAGTGAGGATGTGAAGAAAAGAGAACCCTCATACACCGTTGGTGGGAATGTCAATTAGTAAAACCACTGTGGAGAACAGTTCAAAGGTTCCTCAAAAAACTAAAAATGGAGCTCCCATATGATCCAACAATCCCACTGCTGGGTATACACCCAAAAGAAACGAAATCAGTATATCGAAGAGATATCTGCACTCCCATGTTTATTGCAGCACTATTCACAGTAGCCAAGATTTAGAAGCAACCTAAGTGTCCACAAACAGATGAATGGATAAAGAAAATTTGATATATACAGACCATTCTGTATGGAGTACCATTCTACCATGAAAAACAATGAGATCCTGTCATTTGCAACAACATGTATGGAAACAGAGGTCATTCTATTAAGTGAAATAAGCCAGGCACAGAAAGACAAACATTGCATGTTCTCATTTATGTTTTCACTTATTTGTGTTAGTTAAAAATTAAAACAATTGAACTCATGGAGATAGAGAGTAGGATGGTTCCAGAGGCTGGGAAAAGTAGTGGAGGTGGTGGGAAGAAGGTAAGGGTGGTTATTGGGTGCAAAAAATTAGTTAGAAAGAATGAATATGACCTAATATTTGCTAGCACAGCAGGGCGACTACAGTCAGTAATAATTTATTTGTACATTTAAAAATAACTAAAAACATATAATTGTATTGTTTGTAACACAAAGGTTACATGCTTGAAGTGATTGACACCTCATTTACCCTGATGTGATTATTATGCATTGTATGCCTTTATCAAAATATTACATGTATACCATAAATATACATACCTACTATGTACCCACAAAAATTAAAAATTAAAAAATACATTTGTAGACAGAAAAAGTAGAATAATGGTTCTCAGGGGATGGAAGGAGAATGAAATGAGCAGTGACTGCTTAATGGGTACAAAGTCTGGGTTTTTTGGGGAGTGTTTCTGCATTTGATATTGATAATTGTTGCACAACTTTATAAATATACTAAAAGGCACTAAATTGTATGCTTGAAAGATTTCAATGATGAATTATATGTGATGTGAACTTTATCTCAATATAAAAAGGATGTGTACTATGGGCATATGAATAGACATATAAATAACTGAAATACATAATGTGATAAAATTGAGAGTTCAGTAATAAGCCCATACGCTTGTGGTCAACTGATTTTCAACAAGGATGCCAAGGCCAATCAATGGGGAAAAATAATATTTTCTAAAATAAGTTGTCTATGACACCACTAAGCATGAATAACAAAGGCAGGTTGAGGATTGAGGTCAGTGGCACCAAGGAAAGAGAGAAAAGTTTCTCAGAAGGTGGTCCTTGGATCAGTGGATTCAGAATCAGTTGAAGAGTGTATTAAAATCTCAATTCCTGGACCCTTTTACTGAGCAAAATTTTCGGGTGTGAGGCCCAGGAATCTGCATTTTAACTAACTACCTGGGTAATTCTAATGCATACTAAATTCTGGAAACAACTGATATAGAGGTTATCAGCATGGATTTCAGGAGAGAAAGAAACTGGGTTCAAATTCCAGCTCTGCCAATTAGTAGTTCTACCTTCTCTTCTTAGGTGTCACTGCCTACTCCCTGCACTCACCTATGTTATCCTACCTCACAGAATTAGTTCTTACCATAAGAGGCCCAGGTTGGTTACTTCATTAATGATAGTAACCACAATGTAAGTGAACAAACTCAGGCACAAAATCTTAGCATGAAACCTATGTCCTTCTTACAGCACTATCCTATCTTTTTTGTCCCACCACCTCCAATAATGCCCTACACCCCAGGTCTCGTGCTGTCTGCTCATCTTCCTGTTAGAGATGAGAGACATGAAATCAGAGAAAGCTTCATAGAAGGGGCTTCAAACAGAACTGTGCCTTGAAGAACAAGGCAGGATTTCCACATGCAGAAACGGGAAGGAAAGAATGTTCTAGAAGGAGGCAATTACATTAATGTGAAGTTAAAGAAGGCAGTTGCTACATGCTTTGAATTTATTACTGGGACCAATCAGGGGACTAGGCCTGGGTTATTTTGTCGTTGGTTTACCAGTTTCCCTCCAACTTGTAGTTTCCATTCATCTTTCTGACCAACCGGGGAATTTGGCCTTGCTTACTTTGCTGTTGATTGACCCTCAGCTTCCTGCCCTTGTAGAAATCCACTCCAGTGCAAAAATTCCAAGTGCAAATTTGTTATCCTTCCTGACATTTCCAGCCCAACTGTCCTTTCCCAGTGCTTCTAATAATCCTCTGAACCCCAGCACTTATAACTCTCCATAACCCCTCATAGTTACAGGAGAGGTCACATTTACCTGGGGTAGGGGACATGAAATCAGGGAAGGCTTTACAGAGGAGTCTGTGTTTATGTCAAGTTTCGAGGGAAGAGGCATGATGATCCTAGAGATGGAAGAAAAAGGCATTTCAGTAAACAGGCAACAGTATCAATTCATTTATTCAAAAATGTTGAGTGCTCCATTTTCTCCAATCACTAATGCAACACAATTATTTTAAGCACCTACTAGGTGCTGTGCTAGGCTCCTAGATACTCATTCATTTGCTCAAATTCCTCTTTAGCAAAACTTATACCACTTACCCACCCACAGATTTTGTAGCTGATGGAAGTATGCTTCAAGGACCACCTGCATGACTCACCTGAGTGGCTTATTAAACATGCAGATGGAAGTGTACTACCTTCTGTATCTTTGTTGCATACAGTGCTCCAGGCCCTAGTTAATTTTTATCTTCAAAGCTACTAAGCTTGCCAGGGAACTACCTTCAGGGTATCAGGCTTATCTTTCTCTCCCCGGACCCACTACCACCCCCAACTTCCCAATTGTTACTCATTATCACATCAAAACAATTGGTAAAGCAAATATAACATAAAATTTTCTCTGTTATTTTGAGACAGAGTCTCACTCTGTTGCTCAGGCTGGAGTGCAGTGGCTCAATCTCAGCTCACTGCAACCTCCACCTCCCAGGCTCCAGTGATCCTCCTGCCACAGCCTCCCAAGTAGCTGGGACCACAGGCACCTGCCACCATGCCCAGCTAATTCTTTGTATTTTTGGTAGAGATGGGCTTCCTTGTGTTGCCCAAGCTGGTCTCAAACTCCTGAGCTCAAATCCACCTGCCTCGGTCTCCCAAAGTGCTGGAATTACAGGTGTGAGCCACAACTTCTGGCCCAAAACTTTGTATTTTAACCATTTTAAGTGTACAATTCACATTGTTCTACAACCATTACCACAATCTATTTCTAAAGTATTTTCATCACTCCAAACAGAAATTCTGTATCAATTAAAGAATAACTCCACACTTGCCCCTCCCCACAGCCCCTGGTTACCTCTAATCTATTTTCTGTCTCTATAAATTTGCCTATTCTAAACATCTCATATAAGTGGAATCATACAAGACTTGTCCTCTCGTGTCTGGCTTATTTCATTCAGCATAATATCCTCAAGGTTCATCCATGTCATAATGTTTATCATAATTTCCTTTCTTTTTATGGCTGAATGACATTTCATTGTATGTATAATATATGCCACAATTTGTCTACCCATTCCATCCACCAATGGACATTTGAATTGTTTTCACCTTTTGGCTATTGTGAATAATACTGCTATGAACATCAGCATATCTGTTTTGAGTCCCTGTTTTCAATTCTTTGGGGCATATACATAGGAGTGGAAGGGCTGGGTCATATGGTAACTTTATGTTGAACTGTTTGAGGAACTGCCAAACTGTTTTCCACAATTGCTGCACCATTTTCCACTCCCAACAACAATGTACTTGGGCTCCGATTCTCCACTTCTTCACCAACACATACCCTAAACCATAAATAACATGTATATTGAAAATATACCTTTACTTAGGTAGTTGGCCCCTTCACTGTGGCTTACTTGAAACTAAACGTTGTATTCTTGTATCCTTAATCGTACACTCTTCGACTATGAAATCTAGGGTGAAGAAACTGGAATGGATCTCAAGCTACGGTGACAATGCAGCAGAAAATGTTTGAAATCAGTGGAGATGATTGAGGAAAGAGAGACTGGTGTCCTTTGACACCCTTTCATCGACTGAATTCCAGTTTATTCTGGTGACAGCATCTGCAGTCGTGACAGAAAGGTTAACATTTCATAGATCACTTAACTAAGCTGCCCATAGCCATTGAAGCGAAGAGGTCAGGAGACTGGGAAAAAGTGACAGTATGCCACCCACATTCTGAGTGGTTCCTTTTAGCTGATTATTTTAGAACTTTTTGGATGATACAATTTGGCCATTTCTCCCTGTTTTTAAAGTACTCAAACAATTTAGGCATTTAAGTGTTCTTCCATCTGTAAGAGGTTTAATCACTTAGCCCTGAAATTTCAATCTTCTTGAATCAATTGAAGCCTTACAAAGTGTTCCTTTTAGCTAAGGTTGGAAAGAGAACAAAAGGAGCTGAGCCAACCCTATTATTTGGGATCAGAGTTAGTGAGGTAAATTGAGCTGCCACCAAGGCTTTTTCCTGTGTCGTCTAAAAGTGTGGCCTGGGAACTACCTGCATCAGAAACAGCTGGGGGCGTTATATTAAAATAATTCACCCCAGAACTAGCATGAGCAATCATTTAGGGGTTTTCCAGGACTGAGGGGTTCCCCTGGACACTAGACTTTCAGTGATAAAACTGGAAAAGTCTTGAACAAACCAGGATGGGTGGTCACTCTGCTTCAGACCTTCTGAATAAGCATCCCTGCTTTAGTACAAAAATTTAAATGTGAGAACCAATACAGTGGCGAAAGCACTCCATCTTCTTTCCTCTCTGAACATCACCACCACCCCACCACCCCCTCCCCTGACTGCCCCCAGCCTGCAGCTCATTCTGGAACTGCTTTGTCTAACTCCTTTAACTGTTACTTTCTTCCATTATTACATGTAGGCAGCTCTCTCCCTTCATTTGGAGGGCAGTGCTTTTAGGCCTATGTCCTAAAAAGAGTCAAAGAAGTAACAGACTCATGGTTGCTCATGTCTATGTGCTAGGAAAAATGAGGCATGAAGAAGTTTATTTCTTCATTTATTCATTTCATGAACATTTATTGAGCACCTTTCTATATACCATAAGTTGTTCAGAGTGAAAACGATCCTAAGATTAGGTGTGAACATAGACATGCATGTAGGAACATGTCTGGCATGTTTCAGCATATAGATGGAGAAATACCCAATTTCCAAGAGCTATGACTATTTGAGAATATTCATTAATTCAGCAAATATTTACTGAGGACCTTTTATATGCCAGCACTGTGCTAGGCACTGGGATGCTACAGTGATCAAGACAGTCAAGGTCCCTGCTCTCATGGAGCTCACATTCTAGTGCAGAAAGACAGGTAAACACAAACAAATATATAATGACAGGTGCTTTAATAAGTGCCTTAAAAAATAGACAGGGTGGTGTGTTTGAAATGGACAATCTACTTTTGATTAGCTGGTAGAAGAGTGCCTCTCTGAGGAGGTGACATTTGGGCCAAGACATAAATCATAAAAGTCCAGTCATTTGCATACCCAGGGGAGAAATGTTCTAGGCAGAAGGAATACGTAGTGCCTGAGTCTAAAGGCAGGAAGGTGCTTGGCATATTGAAGAAATGCTGACAAGGCTGGTGTGATGGGAGTGTCAGGATCAACGGGGAGAGTTGGGAGAAAGGAAGTTGGAGAGGTAGGCAGAGTTCAGATCATGGAGGACTTGTAAGCCTGGGTCAGGGGCTTGGCATTTATTCTTGTTCTGAACACTGGTTCAGGGAAGATGATCTTAAGTAGATTTGCATTTTTAAAGATCTCTCTGATACTTCTGGAGAATAGACTACAATAGAGTGAGAGTGGAAGCAGAGAAGCCAGTTATGAGATTACTGCAAGGAGACAGTATGAGAGAGGGAGGTGGCTTGAAGTAATTTGGTGGGGAGCAGAACCAAGGACAATTCTGTATGTATTTTGGATTTAGGGCTATGATGGTTTGGATGTAGGGTATAAAAAAGAGAAGATTCAAAGGTAGTCCCAAGTTTCTTACCTTGGATGAATGATGGGATTATTTACTAAAATGGGGAAGATTCAAGGAGAAGGGACTTGTGGGGGGTTGGGGGGGCGATCAAGTACCACAAGTTATTTTAGACATGTAAAAGTGGCCGGGCGCAGTGGCTCAAGCCTGTAATCCCAGCACTCTGGGAGGCCGAGACCGGTGGATCTCAAGGTCAGGAGATCGAGACCATCCTGGCTAACACGGTGAAACCCTATCTCTACTAAAAAATACAAAAAACTAGCCGGGCGAGGTGGCGGGCACCTGTAGTCCCAGCTACTCAGGAGGCTGAGGCAGGAGAATGGCGTGAACCCGGGAGGCAGAGCTTGCAGTGAGCTGAGATCCGGCCACTGCACTCCAGCCC
>NC_045445.1:46754926-46792481 GCF_002776525.5 Piliocolobus tephrosceles | reverse complement strand
CTCCCCCACCCCTTCTCTCCTCTCCTCTCCCATCTCCTCTATCCACTGTCTGTCTTCCTCTTCTTTGTCTCACTGGCCTATCTATTTTTGCCTCAGCTTCCTTTCTCCTCCTTCTTCTTTCATGCATTCTGATACGGTTTGTCTGTGTCCCCACCCAAATCTCATCTTGAATTCCCATGTGTTGTGGGAAGAACCTTGTGGGAGGTGATTGAATCACTGGGGTGGGTCTTTCCTCTGTTGTTCTTGTGATAGTGATAAGTCTCATGAGATCTGATGGTTTTAAAAATGGGAGTTTCTCTGCATAAGCTCTCTCTCTTTGCCTGCCGCCACCCACGTAAGATGTGACTTGCTCCTCCTTGCCTTCTGCCGTGATTGTGAGGCTTCCCCATCCATGTGGAACTGTAAGTCCATTAAACCTCTTTCTTTTGTAAATTGCCCAGTCTCAGGAATGTCTTTATCAGCAGCATGAAAATGGACTAATATACATTCCAACAAAAATTTTACCCCTACTGTGTGCCAGGACCTATGCTAGGTGTTGGAAATCTATAGATGAGTGAGACACAGGCTCTACTCTCTAAAGAACTAAAAACAAATTGTAGGTAAGTTATGTGATGGCAGAAATAAAACCAGGATATCAGGAGAACATGCCTTATTGAGACTTGAAATGGGAGAAGACAGGGGAAGTTTCCTGGATGAAGTTATACCTGAACAGAATCTGAATTATCCTGGCAGAGGTTGTGTGAGAGAAGGACTGGGAGGAAGGTATTACAAGAAGAGGGGGTCAACATAAGCAAAGACATAGAAGCAAGACACAGCATGCTGAGTGAAGGGAACAAGCAATATGGTGATGCTGGGATGCAAAATGGAAGGTAAGTCATGGCATCAGATCAGCTGGAGCAGAAGGAAGAGCAGGCCCTTGTATGTTATTTTAAGAGCTTAGTCTTTATCCAGTAGATGATAGAACAGTGGTCCCCAACCTTTTTGGCACCAGGGACCGGTTTCATGGAAGACAATTTTCCACAGATGTGGTGTGCAGGGATGGTTTCAGGATGAAGCTGTTCCACCTCAGAAGCTCATCAGGCATTAGAGTCTCATAAGAAGCATGCAAGCCAGATCCTCCATATGTGCAGTTCACAATAGCATTCATGATGAGAATCTAATGCACCTGGTGATCTGACAGGAGATGGAGCTTAGGCAGTAATGATCACTGGCCTGCAGCTCACCTCCTGCTGTGTGGCCCAGTTCCTAACAGGCGATAGGGACCTCTGTGATAGAAGGTCATTGAGAGATCTAAAACAGCAATAAAGAATCGTCATGTATGTTTTTAGAAATACAGATAACTTTATCAGTCTGTGAGGGATGGGTTATAGGGGGACAAGACCAGAAAAGGGCAATCCCGTTGGGAGATTTTTGCTGCTTTTCAAGTGAGATGATGGTGGCTTAAACTGGAGTAGTAGTTTTGGAAAGGAGGGAACTGAATTAAGAAAAAAAAATTAGGAGGTAAAATTGGCAGAGCTTTGTGATCAATTGGATATGAATATGTGATACGGTTTAGCTCTGTGTCCTCACCCAAATCTCATCTTGAATCGTGATCCCACATGTCGAGGGATCTGTAATCTCCACCTGTTGGGGGAGGGAGGGGATTGGATCATGAGAGCTGTTTCCCCCATGGTGTTCTCCTGATAATGAGTGAGTTCTCATGAGATCTGATGGTTTTATAAGGCGGTTTTCCCTGTTCTTGCTCACTCTTTCACTTGCCACCTTGTAAGATGTGCCTGCTTCCCCTTCTGCCTTGACTGTAAATTTTCTTAGGCTTCCCCAACCATGAGGAACTGTGAGTCAATTAAAGCTCCTTTGTTTATAAATTACCCAGTCTCAGATAATATCTTTATAGTAGTGTGAAAACAGACTAATACAATATGTGTGAAGGAGCTATCAACAATGACATCCAGATCTTTATCTTGGGTAGCTATGTAGATGATAATAATAATAATAGCACTAATGAAGATGATAATAGGAATAGTGGTGCCATCAACTATGATAGAGAATTCAGGAGGCAGTGCTAGTTTAGTGGAAAATGGACAATTCTCTTTTGGACATGATGAGTTGAAGGTGCCTGTGAAGCATACAAGGGAAGATACCTAGCACCCAATTTGAAGAGTTTAAAGCTATGGGGAGGATGTGTGCTAAAGATTTAGATTTGAGATTATACTAAGGATATTAGTCATAGCCTGCCTTGATCATACCATTTCTAAGGGAACTTGCTGCATGCACTGACTATTGCCCATGCAGCCATAGTTTGTTCTACACAATGCATCCTATCTGACTTGGCTACAGCTGATGGAATCTGCTAGGTCACTGACCCAAGGGCAGCCAGTCTGTAAGTTGACCAGAGCCTGGTGATATAGATCTGGTGAAAAAGATCAACTGGGTTATTTAGAATCCCTGTCTCAGAATTTTGAGTTAAGAACTACAGAGACTCCAGGCCAGTTAACAATGGGAGTCAAAACTGGAAGATTATTGAAAATTGGGACATGACAAGCAGAGACCATTTGAAGTTGAAGTAAGAATGGGACGGAAATGATAGGAAAGCAAAGGATATTTGGTGGCAGAAGAATGGAGTGGACACAGGAGAAAAAGATAACAAAGAGAGAGGCAAAGAAAGTGAGCACATGGCCCAAGGAAAAAACAGACGTTTTTATTCTCGAGGCTGCTTCAATATCTGATAAGTGTTCTCATCTCAGTTGGTGTAGTCTCAAATGAAACCTCAGCCATCTGAGGATAGTTTGAGTGAGTTTTTTTTTTCCAACCAAAAGAGAAGTCACCCACATGAAATCACTCAAGGAGAAACTAGCGCATGATAAAGGCAGTGAGTTAAGGACAGCAGTGGGGAATACTAACAGTGAACAGGTAACTAGAGGAAACAAGACCCATACACATACAGAGGGATGGACATAGGGTACTACCAAGAGATGAGGGGACGTGGAAGTCAAGATATCTTGTTTGTTTTTCTTTAAAGAGAGAGAGTGATCAGAAGTGTCAAAAACTGCAGAGAGGTCTGATAAGGACTCTGAGCAGTGCCCACTGGTCTGGACATCAGTAGGTAGCTGGTAATTTTGGTGAGCGCATTTAGCAGAGTGGTAGGCGAGAGACAGAAACTAAACTGCAGTTGGTTAAGAAGCTAATGTAAAGTAAGAATGTGGAGCTAGCCAATGTAGAATACTCTTCTGAGAAAATTACATGAGGAGGAGAGGAAAAGAGACTGAATATTAGTTAGAGGGGACCAAGAGCCCCAAAATGTTTTGCTTTGTGTTTGTTTGGTCGTGATTTTCTGTTGCTTACTTTTTTATAAGAGAGGCTTGAGTTTTTAGGCTTAGAGGAAAAACATAGTTGAGTTGAGAGAGAGAGAGAGAGAAAAGTCATCTGACCGAGCAAGATCCTGGAGGGTCCAAGACCTAGCTTAGTTAAAAGTGTTGGCCTTAAACAGAAAGACGGCAGCTTACCTTCTGAAACTTGGGGAGAAAAAAGGAAGGATGGGTCTGTATGAAGATAAGATAGTAGTTGGTGGGAGTGGGAAGTTACGGAGATCTATCCTGCTGGCCTCAATTTTCTCAATGAGGTAGGAGGCAAAGTTTCCTGCCAAGAGTGAGGGAAGCAGGGTCAAATAAGGGGCGAGGAAAGAAGTAAAAAGTTTGGAAGAGTCATTGAGAGGATTGTGAGAGGGGCTGGACCAAGGACAAGTGAGAGGATTGATAAGTGGGGCTGAAGTTAGGGAGTGGAAATTTGTAAAGGCCATGGTCTCCATGATTGTGGGATTTGCATCCAGTAGTGCTTAACTGTTCAAATGTAGGAGCAGAGAAGGTAGTGTTGTGTGATTCCACAGTTGGGGTTTGGGTGGGTGGATGTGGCAGAAGCATAGGGTGCCAGCAAAGGGAGGGGAAGCTGAGCAGGGATTTGGGTGCTCAGCTATAGGTTCCTGCTTGGTATGGAAGGAAGAGGGAACACGAAGGGACTAACAGAGTAGGAGAATGGAGGAATCATGAGATTGAAGGTTGCTGTGAGGTAGAAGAGCAGGTGTTAGAAGGCTTGGAGGTGGGAAACAGTTCAGCATGTTCCAGTAACTGTTCCTTTTGGCTGAATCATGGGACAATAGTGGAGACCCAGAAAAGTGAGGAGACCTAGAGAATGAGGAGGCCAGAGAGATAAGCAGAGCTTGATATAGGGAGGTCTTATGTGCCACTATTTGAGCTGGATGTTGCAGAAGAGGCAGAAGCAAGGCAAGCTTACAGAGGTAGTTTTACAAAGTGGCCTATGGAAAATAATAGACCTCTGGAGCCCTGTTGGGTCTTTTCCTGAATTCTTGTACTCTCTTCCAATGATTTTAAAGTTTACTTTCCAATTCTAAAAGTCAGTGATGCAAATCCTCCCCTCCTCCTCCCTGTATAAAATCTAGGTAGTGGGAAAGTTACATTAATTCTTATCCCAAGGAGAGTCATCTGTTTTGCATAGTTGAAAGAACCCTGAATTGTGAGTCCAGAGCCTTGGATTCTAGCCCCAGGTCTACCACCAACCAACTGTACACATCTCCATCTCTCTGGACTTCTTTTTCATGATCTGTGGTGAGAGAGAAATGTTACTTGTCTTGTCTATTTCCTAAGGTTGTTGTGAGGGTGAAATGAAGTCATAGATGTAAATGCACTCTGCAAAGTTAAAAGTGTATTGTGAGCAGAATTGATGCTTATTACTGGGATCTGGTCAGGTTTGTCTTGTGTCCTCCTTCTACATCTTGTGATAGCAGAATCTGCTTCCTGCTTCCTTCCCTCATTCCCAGTCCCCACATGCCTGTAAGTTCCCCAGAAGTCAGGCATGCCCTGGTGGGAGCTGAAGGAACAGTCTCAGCAGCTCCGTCTGGGATGATGAGCCAAGAAATCCGACTCTTTCTTTGCCAAGGAAAGTGTTTTCTTTGCTTGTTTCCTCCTCTCCAATAAATCTGTCTGCCTCCGCCGTTCCATGACGAGGCTGATTGGCCTTGCCCTTGGGACGTACCAGCTCAGCATGGGAGAGGGGGATGCTGCAAGATTTGATGCCTCCCTTTTCAATACATGTTTAATTCATTGCTGCAAAAGACTTGGATAAGTAAAACACTAAGCTCCCTCTGACTGGGCTTCCTGGAGAGAGGGATTCCAGCAGCTTTTAAAGGAAATGTCAAACTGTTAAGAGTTCAGGCTTCAAGCAGCTTAATGCTTTATAATGTTTTGGAATGAATGTCTCGTGGATTCTTAATGCCTGGGTTATTTAGAATTGAAAATAACTGATCAGTTAGTCAATCTGATAAACACAAGACAACTACAATCAACTCTGGAGAAAGATAAATTAATTTAACTCATTGCTTTATGGCTTTCTCCCCACCAAATCTTTTAGCTGAGTTACTAATCAATCGATTAGTCAATAAGAATTAGGCACCAACTGTATGCTCAACTCTATACAGGTTATTACAAAAGCTGTATCAAAACAAACCAATAAAAAACAAAATATATCTTCCATACTGCTATGGACTGAATTGTGTTCCCCCTCCCAAATTCATATGTTGAAGCTTCAAGTCCTAGTGCCTCAGAATACAACTAATAGGGCCTTTAAAGAAGTAATTAAGTTAAAATGGGGTCACCAGGGTGGGACCTAATTCAACATGACTAGTGTCCTTATGAAAGAAGACATTAAGACACAGAGAGAGGCAACAAGATACATACATGCACAGAGATGACCATGTGAAGACACAGAGAGAAGGTGGCCATCTGCAAGCCAAGGAGAGAGGTCTCAGAAGAAACCAACCCTGCAGATACCTTATCTTTGACTTCTAACCTGCAGAACTATGAAAAGGTACATTTCTGCTATTTAAGCCACTCAACTTGTGGTATTTTGTTATGACAGCCCCAGAAAACTTTATATATATATATATAAACTTTATATATATATAAATTATAAAATATATATAATATTATATATATAATATTATATATATATATATAGTGGAGTTTGCAGTAAGATGAAAAAGAACCCACATGTAACACTTTACTACTGCTGATAGTATCTGGGAGGATGTATAGATACAGACTTTCTCCAGAAAATCTTTTCTATCACCAATCAGAATTAAAATATAAAGCTCAAAGAACATAAAAAGTCCCTTGACTTTTCTAAAACTTCAGGTCCCACTACACCACACATAGAGCATCCAGCAACAGCATGGGATCTTTATCTCTGTAGTTTATCTCTGTAGTTTATCTCCTCTCCCACATACCCTTGGGCCTTTTTCTAGCCGGCTTCTCAGCCCCAGATTCCTGGCTCTATCAGGGAGAGGCAGTGTGTGATCCTTTAGAACCTGTGAGACATCTCATGTCAGTAGTTCTTAGACTTCAGAACCACCTAGAATGCCAAATAAAAATGCAGGGCCGGGCGCGGTGGCTCAAGCCTGTAATCCCAGCACTTTGGGAGGCCGAGACGGGCGGATCACGAGGTCAGGAGATCGAGACCATCCTGGCTAACACAGTGAAACCCCGTCTCTACTAAAAAATACAAAAATCTAGCCGGGCGAGGTGGCGGGCGCCTGTAGTCCCAGCTACTCGGGAGGCTGAGGCAGGAGAATGGCGTAAACCCGGGAGGCGGAGCTTGCAGTGAGCTGAGATCCGGCCACTGCACTCCAGCCCCCGGCAACAGAGCCAGACTCCATCTCAAAAAAAAAAAAAAAAAAAAAAAAAAATGCAGCTTCCAGGACCTCACCTTAAAGGTCAGGTTCACTAGGTCTGCCCAGGGCCTAGAAATCTGTATTTCAGGTTTAGTAGATCTGGGCAGGGTGTAGAAATCTACACTCATTTTTTTTTTACTCTGAGGTATACATACAAAGGAGGGTACGGATAATTTAAATAATAATAATAAAATGAACGCCCATGTACTGACCGCTGAGCTTAAGAAATAGAACATTTTTCTGTGTACCCTTTCCCAACTGCATTCCCCTCTTCTTCAAAGAGGCAAACTTTACCAAATTTTACGCTTATCACTTCTTCGCCTTTCCTTAGTGTTTCCCACATATGATTGTGTCTCTGAACAAAAAACAAAAAAAAAATCCTGTTTAGCTTGCTTGTTGGAGGACTTTTGCTTGTTGGAGGACTTTGTATAATGATGTTATACTGTTTATATTCTTTAGCAACTTTATCATTCAATATTGTTTTTGAGATGCATTCATGTCAATGCAATTAGCTGCAGTTTACTTACTTTCACTGCTCTACAGTATTCCATTGCATGAATATACCACAATTTATTTATCTGTTCTCCTGTTTGTGGTCATTTGGGTTGTTTCTAGCTTTTGTTTTGTTTTGTTTTGCTATTATAAATAATACTGCCATAAGCATTCTTATATATGTCTCTTGGCACATAGAAATCTTCATTTTTACCCAGCTTCCCAGATTGAGTCTGATGTAAATGGTCCAAGAAACACTCTCTTTGGTCCTTCACATTCTTCAGAGTGATACATGTACAAAATAAAACTCTCTTGCTAGTAAAGACTTCATTTTGAAGCACAACTTTAATGCTTTATTTTGGAGGAGAAAAAATCCTCTGAATCTTTACTTTCACTTACAAAAATGTCTGCTCCTAATAAAGGGGTAAGGGACAAGAAAAGAAGGAGAGAGTAGGGGGAGTGGGAGGAAACATCCATATGTCATCTGTGCTGCATTAGAGAAGAAGCCCATATGTTACAAATATTCAACTATGTGATACGAATGATCAATGTATGGATACTTATGTATGGATATTTTAGAGGCAGCAATCAACTCTAGGCACATAATAGTGTCAGCTTATTCAGTCAATGACTAAAAAATCAAGGTAGATTGAAATAGTTAGGAAACGCTTCCAGAAGGAGGTGGGACATAGAGTGGGCCTTGAAGGATAGACAAATTGAATTTTTGCACAAGGAATTGACGAGGTGTCAGCTAACAGCTAGAGTTTGCTTAAGAGAAAGAAAGGTAGCGGGACAACAAGGCACATTGGAAATGTAAATGGGCAGAATGAGTGGGGGTGGGGTGTTAAAAATTGCAAGTACAGCCCAGCAAAGGCCTGGCAAATCTAGTTCAGTTTTAGGAAAGCACTGAAATCCCAAGGGAATCCTACCTGGGAACCAAGAAAAAGGGCACAGCTTTGGAAGTACAGGGTGAGAACCATGAGAACATCATAATAAGGGTACTTTGCAGGAAATAAAGAATAAAAAAGTGGTCATAGGGTCAAGGATCCAGGATAACAGGGCAGCCAGAAATAAAGAAAAATAATTCAGATCCAGTATAGGGTTCCTCACAGGTATATCCTTAGACTTCTCCCCACTTCCTACACATAAAGGAGTCTATATTATACCATCTCTCTTCTACATACAACCTTCTATAGCATCCATCTCCATTTTAAGCAGAAGACCTCACCTCCCACCTCATTGAGAAAAAAGAGAATTAAATGGGAAATTTCTCACTTTCCCACCACCACATTTACCATCTGTACCCTTGCCTTCTGCTATGTCAAATGAATTGTCCCGTGTTAAAGGCCATCCCTTCCACTTGTTCACTGGATCCCATTTCAATCATTTAGCATTAGGTTTGCAGGAGAGCAACAGAGGTCCAAAATAATGTGGCTTAAACAAGAGAGTGTATTTCTCTCATACATGAAAGACCAAAGGTAGGCAGTTCAGGGTTGATCTGGTGACCCTGCTCAACAGAGTCTTCAGAAACCCAGGCTGATCTCAACTTACCATGTCCCTTGGGTGTGGCCAAGGTTCAAGATAGCAGCTTGAGTTCCAACCATCGCATCCAAATTTCAGGCAGTAGGATGGAGAAAGAGACAAATGATGGGACAAAGGGCATTATGCCATCTATCTTTCAAAAAAGTTTCCCAAGAGCTGTCACATGATAGGAGACATAACTTCTGGTTACATCTTATTGGCCAGAGATAGTAAAGTTACAAGGCTATATTGAGTAGCAAGAAAAGCTGGAAAGTATAATCTTTATTCTAGTAGGCCATGAAGCCAGCTATAAATTTGGAATTTTATTATTGTGGAAAAAGGGGAGAGAAATATTAGGGGATATCTAACAGTCTATGCCACAACATAACTTCTTCCCTTCTTAAGGACTTTTGCCCTCTCCACTGAATAATTCTTATCAGCATAAGAACTTGATTTAGCATTTATTAACCCACAAATAAACTCTTATTTATCCTACTATCCCTCCAACTTCTTCCCTACATTTCTGCACCCACCAACAGCAAACATTCTCCAAAGTATTCTCTACACATGCAATCTCTTCTTCCTCATCTCTCATTTATTCTTCAGTCCACTCTAGGCTTGCTTCCATACTCATCAACTCACTGAAACCTCTCTTCTCAAGATCCCCAGAGCCCTGTATTTTGCCAAATTCAGTTTTCACATTTCTGTCCTGATTTTAACAGCTCTGTCACCAGCATTTGATACAGAAGATCTCTAATACTTTTCTTTAAAAACTATTTCTTTAAAATCTTTCTTCCCTTGGTTTTGTTAATACCACAATTTTACCAATCTGGCCACTCCTTCTCAATGTCTTCCATCTGAACTCTAAATATTGGCGTTATCCATGCTTGGTCTTGAGCCTTCTTCTTCTCTTTCTCAAATTGCTCTTTACGTGATTTCATTCATTCCCTTGGTTTTAAATACTATCTTTATGCTGACAATTTTCAGTGAAGACCATAAAAAGACTCTAAAATTAGGATTCATAGATCTACCTGACCATTTAAAACCACCACTTGGATATTTATTAGACATGTCTAACATAGTACATGCAAAAAAAGAACTCTCGACACCCTCCCCCCACCCAATCTGTTCCTCTCCCATCTTTCCCATTTTAGAAAATGACATTAACATATGTCAGAAACCTGAGAGTCATCATTGATTCCTCCTCCTCTCACTTCCCAAATTCAATCCATCGGCGAATCCTGACCATTCTATAACCAGTATGAATTTCTAATCCATCCACTTCTCCCATCTCTACTATTACTACCCTAGTCCAAGGCACCATTATCACTTGCCCAAATTGTAAATTAAGGTAATCTTTTAAAAATGGAAATCAAATTATGTGACTCTCCTTATCAAAATTCTTCAATGCTTTTCCATCACATCTAAAAAAAATTCAAACTTTTCAGTTTGTTCTGCAAATCTCTACATGATCTAGCCCAGTGGTCTGAATGACTCTTGGTCCATTCTCCTTTCTCCTACTCTTCTCCCCTCAACTGACTATGCTCCACCCATATTGGCCTTCTGTGCTTGCACTATGTGTCATGCTCTTTCTAGCCTCAGAACTGTTTCATTTATAGTTCCCTTTGCTTGAAACACTCATTCACTGGGTTCTTCCCTGTCTGGCTCCTTTTCTACCTTCAGGACTTGAATCACATGTTACCTCCTTATGGAGGTGTTCTCTGACTACCTTATCTGAAGTAGTTCATATTATTTTCTATGAGGTTTTTTTTCAATGATAGTGTCACAATGTGCAAGTCATGAGGTCAGAGACCTTGCCTTTCTTATTTGCCGCCGTATTCCAGCACCTAGCATAGCTCCTAGCAATATGCCTGTCACTGGGCTCAAAAAATATTCAATAACTGTTTGTTGAAATGATGAATCAACAAATGGAAGTTATCTAAATCCTCTCTTAACGATTGAGAGGGGAGGAAGAAAGCACTATGGAATGAGTGAAGCTGAATGGGCCCAGCACGGCTGCCAGTCCAAGGCCAGAGACAGACTTTGGGTCCTGAAGTTACAGTGTGTAAACTAAAAATAAAATCCTAAGCCCCCCAACTGACTGAACTGACTCCCTCTTGGCCAAGAGGATGGCAGATAAACCTTTAAAATGGAGTTCCTTTCCAAAGGACAGACTAATAATATTTTTTAAAAATAAAAATAAAAACAGAAAACTGAGTTGCTGGCCATGACAAAAAAGAAGGTCAGACAGGCTTCATTACACTCTCCCCCTTTTGCAGTTTATTCACAACAATTGACCAGCATTAATGTTAAAATAGAGATCATAAGACTGACAAAATGGACTCTTTGAAACAATAAGATAACAAATTATAATCAGAACCTAAGGCCATGCCAGGCAAGGGTTAAGGCACACACCCCTACAGGTCACTCTGACCCAGTATCTTCTGGCTTGCCCTCACAACCTGACTCTAGCATAACATCACATGATGCTTAGCAAACTCTTATCTTAAATTGAACATTCTCTTCTACTGACTCCAAGTAATTTTTACAAAGCTTTATTCCTTTAACCAATTGCAAATTTTAAAAATCTCTAAATACAGAAAAATAACTAATGGGTACTAGGCTTAATACCTGGGTAGTGAAATAATCTACACAACAACCCCCCATGACTCAAGTTTACCTATGTAACAAACCCTCACATGCACCCCTGAACTTAAAAGTTTAAAAGAATCTCTAAATCCACCTATAACCTGTAAGCCCCTGCTTCAAGATATCCTACCTTTTCAGGCCTAACCAATGTATACTTTCCATGTATTGTTCTACATGAAAGGCATACATTCCTTTACATGGAAGGAATGTATTCTTTGCCTGTAACTCCTGCTTCCCTAAAATATATGAAACAAAGTTACATTCTGACTGTCTCAGGACCACTTACTCAAGGCTTCTTGGGTATGAGTGCCCCTAGCTGTGGTCACTCATATTGGCTCAGAATAAACCTCTTTAAAAAATTTTACAGTTTGGTATTTTTCCATCAACACTAGAAGAAATTTTGTACATACATACTTGAGCCAAGACTTTGAGAAGAATAGAACCACTAGATGGCAAAAGGCAGATTTTAAAAGAATATAGAGCCAAGAGTCAGAGGCAAGATGGAAACCAAATTGGAAAAAGAGTGAGTGGGCTGAGGCAAATGAAAAGGGACCCAGACAGGAACATTATTGGAGAGAAGGAGAAGTTGCTGCCCAACAATAAACAAAATGATTGACTAAAAACTGAGAGTTTAACTGAGGCTAAAGACAGTGCAGTATGCAACCATGGGTGATCTTCTCCAGCAGTCCTCAGGAACAGAAAAGGTAGATTGCACAACTGGCTTTGGGAGGAGGCTTGTAGGGAAGATGCAGCGAAGCCCATGAGCAAGCACTGAAAGAGTAAGAGAGCTGGAAAAATGGGTTCTTATACTCTAAGAATGAAAATTGAAGTTTAGAATTTCAGAAGTAAAGCAGTTTGGGGCGACGATGACTTCCACAGTGTGGCCAAGGCAGTGGGTAAAATGGAGCAGAGCTAAAGATAACTTGAGATGAGGGGCTCCTGAAGCCAAGAGGCCAGGGGGAGGTTAGGACTTCCATATGAAACCCTCAGGCTAATTATAGGATTTGGGTTTAGAGGGGAGCACCAGAATTTTCTGTGGATATGGGATAATAGCCATGATGCCAATAAATGCTAACAGTGAGGACACGTAGAGGGTAAATGGTGTAAGCATCAAAGAAGGAAAGAATGTTGCATGAGGGTAAAAGCATGGCACTAGAAATATGCTGGAACTGTCTCTTGCTCTCAGGCTATGGGAGAAAGAACAATTCCCATAAAAGAGGGCTCCAGGTGAAATATATTAGTCTGGACTGTCCCCAAAGCAGACTCTGAAATATGAGATTCCAGTCACCATAAGTAGTTTGGAGATGATCACAGGAAATACCCAAAAGGAGTAGGGGACTGAGCCAATGAAGGGGCGTGTTATCAATCAAGTTACCACTGTGGGTAAGTGGAGCTTAATCATGCTGGGGAATTCCAGGAGGTTGTGTAGAACATGCATCTCAGAGTTATCCCACCTAAGGGATCAACTACTCCTGTCAGTCATTGATTCAGAGCTGTCCTAGGGAATTTGTTAATCCCCTGTAACTTCTGGCTTCCTATGTGTGCAGGCAAAGAGGGCTCTGGAGGCCAGAGAAAATCCTCCAGGAAAAGATGCCAGTGTTGGCAGTTGGAAGTCAGCCTACATGGACAGAAATGATGAGAGCCAAAGAGATATGGGTAGAGCACCAATAATATCTGCTATAGGAAGAAATGGACAAGGAAGGAGTCAGGATTCACTCAGGGCAAAGTGGAGGGACCATTCTGCAAAGAGAGTGAAAGTGGCTGGTCGTGGTGGCTCACACCTGTAATCCCAGCACTTTGGGAGGCTGAGGCGGACAGACCACTTGAGCTCAAGAGTTGGAGACCAGCTGGCCAAAATGGCAAAACCCTGTCTCTACAAGTAATACAAAAATTAGCCAGGTGTGCTGGTGCACACCTATAGTCCCAGTTACTTGGGGGGCTGAGGCAGGAAGATTGCTCAAACCCCAGGAGGTCGAGGCAACAATGAGCCAAGATTGTGCCACTGCACTCCAGTCTGGGTGACAAAGTGAGACCCTGTCTCAAAAAGAGAGAGAGAGAGAGAGAGAGAAACCTCATTTACTTCAGAATGGACATTTAAAAATTATTTTATTAGTTATTTACTTCAGTGTGCAAATTCCTTAACACTTGACAATGCTCAAGCCATATTCAAATTTCCCCAATTATCCCAGAAATGTTCTTTACAGCTGGTTTGCCCACATCAGGATTCAGTTCAAATCATGCAGTCATCTTGTTATATCCCTTCAGTCTCTTGAACTAGAGAACATTCTTTTTCTATTTCACATTAAATTGACTCATTGAGGAAATCAGGCCAGTGGTTCTAAAAAATATTCCACCTTTTGTATTTGTCTAAGTGCTTATTCGTGGTGTTATTTAGCTTGTTTCTCAATCTCCTGTATTTCCCAGAAACTGCACATTAGAACAAAAGGCTTGATACATTCAAATTAAATATCTTCGGCTAGAATACATCCACATGGCATTGCATCACATACAGCAGAATGTCAGAAGACATGTAGTGTCTGGTTGCCCCACTGTTGGTAATGCTGTGGCTCACCACTAGATCAGCATGATGGCAGCCAGATCCATTGTATAGTTGCTTTCCTCTTGATGACCAGAAAATAGTCTGTGTGCTGTTACCTTGGCACCATACAAATGTCCAGGTCCCCATCAGCTCTTCACCTAATAGTTTTAATCCCACTTGATGATTCTGGTCTGAATCAATGAATTTATGACAGGCTTAAAAACGATTTTTAAATTCTATCACCCTGTCTCTATTTCCAAGCCAGTGTTGTTCAGGAAAGTAGAATTTACTTTGTTCAACCAGGGCAGCCCAGTGGAGTGGGTATGAGCATCGACATTAGAGCCAGAGGGTCTGGATTCAAATCCTGGTCCCACCTCTTGCTAGCTATGTGACTGTCACTTAACCTCTCCATGCCTCAATTTTCTTATCTATAAAATGTTGTGTTATGATCATTAAATTAAGTAATACTAGTAAAGCAATCAGAATAAAGCAGGCTGCCTGGTAAGCACTATGTAAGTGTTAAATAAACAAAAAGTAAAACTATGGCTATTTGATTATATTGAAATATAGTCCCTACCGGAAAGGCAGAATAAATGCTTAATTCTTTCCCTTTAATTACCAATTCTCAAAGTAAGGATTTGGTTTTATAGCTGCCACAAGGGGTGACAAATAAGCGGAAAGAACATTAAAGAACTCAGGGAAAGATTTGGGAGGGAGGAGAGTTGGGAGAAGAGCCCAGAATGAGGACACACAGAGCAGCATGAGGCTGGGAGAAGGAGAGCACTGGAAATAGCTTTCCTTGTCTTTTTTATCCATTTTACAGAGCCTCAGTCAAAATCACACAGGGCCAGAGAAACTAAATAAAATAGGAAGTAGCTCCTATTTAAAGGATAGGTGTTTGCCATTCAAACAAATTTGCAAAAAAAAAAAAAAAAAACAAAAAAAAAACTTTTTATTTGTCATTAGAATATGATTGCATCATCATAATATATATTAAGTATAATATAAAATCATAAGAGAAGTTTTAAAATTTACAAAACAAAACTTTGAATAAAATAACACAAAATCATTCTAGCGCTATCATTTTGATTTGTTAAATAAAATAATCAGCCTACGTTTGGTGTTCCACATAAACATGTCCCTAGGCAGTGCCAGCTTCATGAGCATGAGGCCCTGTGCATTTGGGGACTCCATGCTCAGAAGGGCCCAACTGGTTTAACACTCTGCTATTTTGAAATTCTGAATAATTTTTAAACAAATAGTAATAATTATATGTTATTAATAACAATAATATAATACGTTTATTTACAATAATTTACACTTATAACATAATAATAATAACACAGTTTGCAATATATTCTGCAAATTATGTAGCTAGGGCATCTCTGGGCCCCTACCCTTGACCCCAGGTCAAGCCATCAGCCTGCACCCTTCACTGCAGTAGTAGGTGGATAGCCCTTTGCATGTCCAAGCTTTCACCTTTTTTCTTTCTCTTTCTTTCTTTCTTTTCTTTCTTTTTTTTCTTTCTTTCCTTTCTTTCTCTCTCTCTCTTTCTTTCTTTCTTTCTTTTACTTTCTTTTTTTCCTTTGTGTGTATGTGTGTGTGTGTGTGTTTTGCTCTTTTTGCCCAGACTGGAGTGCAGTGGTGTGATCTCGGCTCACTGCGACCCCCTTCTCCCTGGTTCAAGCAATTCTCCTGCCTTAGCCTCCCAAGTAGCTGGGATTACAGGTATGTGCCACCATGCCTGGCTAATTTTTGTATTTTTAGTAGAGGCGGGGTTTCACCACGTTGGCCAGGCTGGTCTCAAACTCCTGACCTCAGGTGATCCACCCGCCTTGGCCTCCCAAAGTGCTGGGATTACAGGCGTGAGCCACTACGCCCGGCAGCTTTCATCTTTAACTCTCCTTTGGGTGCCCTAAGCCTTGCTCTTCTTACTGACAGCTTTCTGATTTGGTTGCCTGTGTGGCTAATTACAGTCTCTGCACCCTCCTAGGGTTCCTTTTCCTTTTCAGAACCGCTGGTGAAAGGCACTGTTCTGTGGGCGATGCTTCCTCCCCACCCCCAAGAACACACTTTCACCAAAGCTGCGAGGATTGTCTGTCTTGTCCTTTTCCCCCTCCGTCTGAGCATTCTCTGTATTGCTTATTGCTTGTTACTAAAATAAGACACACGGCCAAGAAAAGAAAAGAAACCACCCAGGCTCTACCAGGCAAGCATTTTATCAACGTGTGGACAAGCTTAGCTCTGAGGCTCTTGGACAGTTAAATAAAGGTGAGGGCTGGGTTGGAAAAGAAGGGAAGCAAAAGGAGGAAACTCTGAAAAGGATAAGACGACTCAGTCTCTCTCCCTCTTCCCGTAGGAGGGTACCTCCGTCTCTATGCCAAACAGATGTGGGCTAATTCTTAACGAGCTCCAGGGAAGGCCATATCGTGGAATTTTTAATTATAAAAGATTTAAGATATTTTGCCCATTTACAGTTTATTTTCTGTTGCCAAACACCTTTCCACAAATGATCAATATCACTTTTAAACACACTAAACTCTAATGTTTATTCTTTCCCCATCCATCATCCCCTACACCATATTTAATATATGCTTGTTCCTGCATCAACTCTGCCATGCCTGTATACATCAGCAGTCTCATATTTGGATGAGCCTTTATGTCTAAGATCGTGCATTTGCCCTTTCCCCTTTGACCCACTCTCTTTCCTTACCTTGAAAAAAAGGAAATTTTTATTAGGGGTAGCATAATTTCCAGCAGTGTATTTTGTCTGTTCACCTTACTTTTTTAAGTAAAATGATGATTGCATAATGACAGAAAAAGCAATAGTAGTAGTAGTAGTAGTAGTAGTAGTAGTAGTAGTAGTAGTATTGTCTCCTATGTGCAAGTCACTGTCCATGCACTGCTTATCCTGATGACAACACTGTGATTTGAGTTTTATTGTCCCCATTTTACAGATAAGAAAACTGAGACTCAGAAGTCAAAGGAGCTTGGCCAAAGAAGTTACCTTTTAAGTGACAGGACTGAGATGTTAATGCCACTCTGTTGACACCAATGCTTGGTCAACCCAATTACCCCAGTATCCTCTCTGTATATAAAGAAGAGCCTGTAACAGCCTCTTTTGTCTTCACAAGATCCCATTAGCTCTGTAGCCACAGTGCTCCACTCTTTATATTCAGACCCAAAGTGCTGGGGCGCCCCGGCCCCTACACCCTGTGCATACCCTTCTTTCTATGATGTCATGCATTAACTTTCACAAGCTGCTTGTTATGTAATGCATTCCACATGACATCTCTGCTTTGCCCTCGATCTTACATTCCCTGAAGCCCCTTAAAGATCTTTTTAATGTCCTCATCCCCTCATCCATCAATTTCGATTTTATAAGCTTAGCCCTCCTTTGGTATTTCTCTGTATATCACTTTCTCAGCCTCCCTTTTTAGGTCCTTACCCTTTCTTTTCCCCACTACCTTTTCTTTGTCACATCCTATTCACAGGTCACTCTTTCCCAGTACTATATATCTTGCTTTAAGTGACATGGTCTTCTATTCATTTTTAGTGTTGGCTGAAGGAATTTGAAGTCTGCCCCCCAGTTGTCCTCTTTGGGTATCCTACTTTGAAACACAAAAGCAGTAAATTGTAAATCAATTCTGCATTGATCAAGGCTGGCCACCGTCCCCACTGCCTGGCTGTGACCTCTGAATGCTAAAACTATGAGTTTTCTTCGGTATTTGCTCTATTGTTGTACAAGGCCAAGAAAAGGTTCTCATCAACGAAGCTATACACCCTGTTGGCAGGAATCAGGCAGAAAAGCTGGCAGCCAAACCTTGCTCAGTTCTGGTTTTCTTTTCTAATCATAACTTTAACCCCTCTAATTTGCTTCCTTTTTAAATTTCCCCCCTCCTATTACATCTTATCCTCCTCTCAGGTGCAGTCATAGAATTCTTATCTTTCACATTTACATTTTTTTCTCTCCTTTCCTCTTATTCTGCTCACTTGTCCATTTGGTTTGACTCTCGTCTCAATTTTTACTTGGATTATTCTTTTAGTAGCTTTAAAACAAATCAACAAGCACTTATTGAGTGCCTACTATGTTCCAACTACTGAACCAAGTGCTAGTCCTTACCCTCAAGGAGTTCAGTATTTCCATGTGCTTTAAACACTTGTGTTACTCCAGGGAGGGAAAAAGAGGGTGATTAAACCAGCCTGTTAGTTGGTTATCAACATATACATGAAGTTCAAGAAAATGTACAAAATGACCTTTACTCTCAGTCTGCATCACTTATTCTAACCAATAGGAGTCAATAGGACATGTAGTTATCTTGTTTGTTGGAATTTTTTTTTTGGCTTTGTAATTAGTATATTAAGGAGACAATACATTTCAATAATTGCTTAAATTCTGATACCCAGATTTAAGCATGTAAACATATGATGAGACTTTTAAACATACAATTAAAGCTATTCATCATAATTTGCTATGCTACCAACATTAATTACTTTGGAGCGTAAATCAAATGGTTTAAAGTAATCCTGTAACATACCTAAATAATACCTTCCTATATTACCCATGCAAATTATTTCTCCACGTAAAGGTCTTTTCATTTTAATTTCTACATTACCCAAGCTCTGAAGTCACTACTCAGGCTTATCATGGTCCACAGACAAGGAGGGGAGCAAATAACCAGGACTGGTCAAGATATATATGGAGATATACACACACACACACGCACACACACACACATACACACACACACATATATATGGATGGCACAGCAGAAGGAAACACATTCTGGAAGTGCAAACCTTCAAGAAGCAGCATCATTATGATAAACTCCTCCTACAGAAAGGTATCATTTTTATCACAGATCCCACAGGACAAATTATTTATTATGCCATCTTCAAGTAACAGTTGAGGCAATAGGATAAATGCAGAGGCACTACAATGAATCCCACTTAACACAAAGAACTATACAGACCAAAACTTCTCTACAATTTTTTTTTCCTCATTGCCAGTTAAATACAGAGTTTTACTCTCATAGCTTAACAATGAAGAGTCATACACTGAAGCCAATACATATACCTAGCATTTCAGTCTAAGCTTGTCCACGTACATAGCTGAAGTCAATTGCAAGGTTTGGCCTAGAAATGCTAGGGGAACTTCTTTGCAAAGTAGTTTTTACAGGTATTAAACTTCATCTTGCACACCGAAGTCATCATACATAAAGGGTAAAGTCAGAGCTTTTATATTTGAATTTATTCTTCATTTAACTTTTTAAAGCACTACTATAGTTGAATATTAAACAAAACAAGAGCAAGTAGTGAGCATATTATGATTATAGTCCTTCACTCATTTACTACTGCACATAAAATGCCACCAGTGAGTGCTATTCACTGGCCCATTAAGAGGTCTAACACTGAACACCACCTCTGGGATGATATTCATCATCCTCATATGCTTCTCCATTGTAATGGTGCCATCTTCCCTGATTTGGATCAAAGTCCACCAGTTCTACTCGATCCATCTCATCAGTCTCTTCCACTTCCTTCCTCTCAGGTAGGAGTTTTTCCAGCAAAGACAGTTTATCAGGAGAGAGAAAGTCATTCTCAGGAAAGTTTACCTTGAATTCAACGATTAGGCATCCCTTTTCATATGGTCTATGATAAATTGGCATGCCTTCATTTATTACACACTTGGTATCTCCATGCTTGACAATCTAACCTGGATGAGAGGTGATGACTATGGTTCAGTCGTCAAGAGTAGATATTGGCTACTGGAAGCCACACAATGCTTCAACCAGCTGTATGCTGTACTCTTTCATACACATGAAAGGGTTTTCTCTTCATCTAGTAAAAACAGCATGATCCTTCTGATCCAACACAATGATAATATCTTCTCGCTCCAGTCCTGGTTCTTGGTTTCCTTCACCATGGAATGTCATCTTCTGGCCATATTTCATCCCTTTGTCAATATGAACTTCTAGAATCTTCTTCTCTCGTACTATCTTTCTTCCCTTGCAGCTTTTACATCTATCTTTAGGACTGATCTGCTCCCCGTGGCCCTGGCACTCTACGCACACAGACTGAATTTGCTGAACCTTTCCAGGTCCTATCTGATGAATTCTTATTTGCATTGCAGTACCTCAGCAATTGGGACAGTACTCTACTGCTCCTTTCTTACCTCCTCTATCTTCTCATTTATCACAAATCACATTCTTTTGCAGAGCTAGTTTTCTTTTTACACCATTATATAAGTTTTCTAGTGTTACTGAGAGCTGATGTACAGCATTTTTACCTCTCCTTTCTCTCTGCATCCTTCCTCCTCCTCCTCTAAAAACACATATCAAAGATGTCCATGGGGGAGCCAAAACCACCACCTGCTCCATCCTCTTTAATTGTCTGTTCTCCCCCTTTGTCATATAATTCCCTTTTCTTTGCATCAGAGAGAACTTCATATGCTTGAGAAATCTGTTTAAACTTCTCTCCTTCATTTGGATTCTTATCAGGATGGTACTTCAAGGCCAGTTTCCTATAAGCCTTTTTCAATTCTTCCTTAGTAGCGTTGGGTTTGATCCCCAAAACATCACAGTAAGTGGTTTCTTCCACCATCTTCTGCCGGCGAGTGGGCTGAGGCTGGTGTGTGAGGGAGTGGTAAGGAGCTCGGAGCTGTGTGCAGCTCGGCAGCTACCATAACTCTGCCTCTCACCGAGCATTCTGGAAAGTTCCCAGATATATGTGTGTGTGTGTGTACATATATATATATATATATATATTTTTTTTTTTTTGACAGAGTCTTCCTCTGACACCCAGGCTGGAGTGCAGTGGAACAATCACAGTTCACTGCAGCCTCAACCTCCCAGGCTCAAGAGATCCTGCCACCTCAGCCCCACCAGTAGCTGGGATTACAGGCGCAGGCCACCACGCCTTGCTACTTTTTAATGTTTTTTTGAGACGAGGTCTCCCTATATTGCCCAGGCTGGTCTCAAACTTCTGAGCTCAAGTGATCCACCAGCCTCGGCCTCCCAAAGTGTTGGGATTACAGGCATGAGCCACTGTGCAAGGGCGGACATGTAGATTTTTGAGTGATCCCCCATTATGCCACTCATTCTTAGTTACTCAGGGGGCATAAGACCATTGGTAGCAATCCTTCCCTCTTGCAGACAGTGGAGAAACCTCCCCTGACTACTAATTCTCCTCCCTGATGGCCTTTGGGGAACTCCTTTCCTGATGTGAGTCTCCAGTTTGGGTAATCAGTCACTGTCACTCATTTGGTTCCATCCAGTTCCAATGAATTGGAGTGTACATAGGGGTAGCTCCTCCAGTTCTGGGGGAGTGGGGGCAGGAAAAGAGGTCCTAACTAAAGACTAGCCTCAGAGTGGGATACCTATGAGACAGCTAATAGTATTCCACACTACCAATATTGACATTCTCTTAGCATTCCTTCATTGGATTATTATGCTAATAGAGTCTCTGTCCCTTTGCCTACCTTGATTTATAGTAACAAACCCCCTTCTTATTGTGATAGTTTGAATTTTTGCCAGGTCCTGGTTGAGGAAATTCTGAGAAAAGAGATATATTTTTCTCTTTAAATTAGTGGAAGTGTGATGTGCTCTGCATGGTGATGGTTGGGACACTCCTTGTTTCTCAGGGTTCTTTTTGTCCTAATACTTTGCATTCCTTTGTTTGACATGTATTTCTTTTTTCCTCACCTCTTCACATCTCAACTTAGATGACTAATAGGCACCTCAAACTTAACAGATTCCACACAAAATTCATGATGTTCCCAGTCCCCTATCCTGTGCCTCTCCCATTCTTTCCCATCTCAATAGCTGTCATCCTGATTCACTTTGTTGCTCAGGCCAAAACACTTGGAATCATCCTTGACCCTCTCTCGTACTCCACGTCCAATCCACCAGCATAGTCTGTTAGCTTGAATTGGCTTTATCTTTAGAATATATACTGAATCCGCATACTTTTCACTGCCTCCATTGCTCCCATCTTAGTTGACACCACCATCATCTCTCACATAAACTAATGCAGTAGTTTCTCAGCAGGGCGCAGTGGCTCATGCCTATAATCCCAGCACTTTGGGAGGCCGAGGTGGGAGGATTGCTTGAGGCCAGGAATTTGAGAACAGCCAGGTCAACATGGCAATACTCTGTCTCTACTAAAAATACAAAAATTACCTAGGCATGATAGCATGCTCCTGTGATCCCAGCTACTTGGGAGGCTGAGGCACAAGAATTGCTTGAACCTGGGAGGCAGAGGTTGCAGTGAACTGAGATCATGCCACTGCACTCCAGCATGGGTGACAGAGTAAGACTTTGTTAAAAAACAAAAAACAAAAAAAACAGTAACTAACAACAACACCAAAAAATATCTAATGTAGTAGTCTCCTCTGTGGTATTCCTGCTTCCACTCTTATTCCCTATGGTCCATTCTCTACACAGAAGCCAGAGGGAGGCTTTTAAAAGGTAAAGCTGATCCTGTCAACCCCCAGATCAAAACATTCTAATGGCTTTCCATCACAGTTAGAAAAAAATACAAAGTTCTGAGCCCAGCCTTCAAGGCCTTCCACAATTTGGCCCTTGGCTACCTCTCTGGCCTAGTATCCTACCATTCTTCCTTTGCTCACCTCATTTTACTGGCATTTCTTGCTTTTTCAGACATGTCAAGCAGTTCCAGGCCTTTGCACTCTCTGTCATTTCAGCCTATAATGTTTTCTCCTCAAATACACACATGACTCACATCCTCACTTCATTCAGATCCGTGCCCTCTGCAGAAGGCCTTCCTAGACCATACTGCCTAAAACAGCAACCCCACCCCATTACTTTTTATCTTATTTACCTGCTCTATTTTTTTATAACAGTCATGAGATTATACTATACATGTAATTATTTGTTTGCAATCTATTTCAAGCTTCGTATAGACAAAAATGTTGCCTATTTTATTCATTTCTATATTCTCAGCTCCTAGAACAGTGTTTGGCACATCATAAGAACTCAACAAGTATTTGTTAAATGAACAAATGATATATGAATAGGGCCCAACATAGAAGCCTAAACTGTACTCTCCCAAAGATTCATATTCATCTTGTGTGTATGTGGATGGAGGGTCTAGGAGGCAGGTCCACTAGGGAATTATTTGTTTAGGAGCCTAAGGGGCCTCTCAGGAAAGACACACCCTAATGGAAGAAAGAATAGACATATAAGGGGGGTCTTCCTAAACCTCAGGATTGAAGGAGAGAGAAAATTTCCCATATAGCTCTCACGTTGTAATTAATCAGGACATTTAAAAATAATTAATAACAGAAACTGAATCCAGCCCAGCTTATGAAAAAAAAAGGCACTATATTGGTACAAAAGGCTAGGAAGAAGAGTGGAACGCTCAAAGGAACCAAGCCTAGGGATTCAACATTGTCAGAACTATGTCTGTATTTTATTTCTGTTTGCCTCTGCATCTCTTTTTCCATTTGTCTCACTCTCTTGATGTAGACTGGTCTTCTCCATATTGCAGGAAACACAGCTGCCATCAGTCACAGCTTAGCAAAGAGAATTTCTATCTCCCAGAGTCCATTCATCTATCCCAGGGAACAATTCTGATTGGCCTTCCTTGATAATGTGCCTATAATTTGATCCAATCACTATTGCTAGGAGAATGGATACTCTGTGTTTGTCCAGGTCTGCTTCACATGCTTACCCTTCAGATCAGGAGTAGAGTCTATCATCAGCTGAAGGGGAGAGAGAAAGCCTGCTGGGAAGACCAAAAACAAACAAATAAAGCAAAACAATACCTACCAGAGGACACTATCCTGCTTATCTTCTGATCCACCTCCCAGATCTCATACCTAAGTCCTAAATAGAGAGAGCTTTGTAAGAATAAGTACCAATTTAAAGGACTATTTCACTAAAATCTCTGTGGGGCGCTCAGTACACAAAGCCACATCAGAAGCATTGGCTTTAGTAGTTTCAGTTGGGTGGGAGGCAGCTTGTGACAGCAGCAGCGGCAGCAGCAGCCAACTCATTGCATGGATGGCTTTGTTATAGGCATTAGAAGAGGATTATCACCCCCAGGGAGCTAGAGAAGGAACAGAGGAAATGCTGGAAGCCACTGGGGAGGCAAAAGGGTTCTGTTAATGAACCTTCGGGACAGACCTCCGGGAGACTTGCAGAAATAGTTGGATTGGTGGAAGGCTTTGAAGAAGGGCCAATACAGGCAGGGGCAGAAACAGAGAAATTACTCTGTGAGATTATGTTGTGTACTCGATTTTATTTTCAGCCTGTTTCCCAGCTCACAAGGACACCCACTATCCATAGAAATGCAAGGAATGGGGGTAGTAAATTACCCAGTGATGCCCGGTCCCCTAGAGGGCTAGCACTGTGCTGAAGTCACAGAAATCTATAAGACTTTGACTCTCTCAGGAAGTTGGAAAACAGGGCAGAAAGCAGATTGGTACTGGTTCTAGGTTCCACTGATACATGCTGGCAGACTATGATGTGGTTGCACCTAGCTGTTCTGATTCAGGAGATACTTTTCCCACTCTGATTTTCTCTCCACCTATTTCCCTCTTCCTGGCTTGAAGCCCAGCCAGGGACCAACACTACTATTAGAATAGATTTCTCCTGACACTGCCTTCTGCCTGGCTTGGACCTCTGCAGCCTTACTCTTGCCTATCTTTTCAGACTCCAGACTATGTCTGTATCCTCCAGTTTAGCTTTATACCCTGGATTCAGAACTTGGTTTCCCCCTCATAACTCACCGTAACTAGCTCCCTGGTCATTCATTCTAGCTTCCCTATTCACCTGCTGGCCCAGCCTGCCTGTGAGTCCTGGCACGTGTTGTTTGGCAGCCACCCATGACCTAGCATTGTCAGCGTTCTTCCACCTTACTCCTCTTGTCACTTGAATTGCTTTCTCTACCCACCTTTAGAATATAAAGATGCTGCTCACGTTGATACATAATGTCTTCATATTTCAGTAGCTTGTCTGGCTGAAGGAACCTTCATAACCTCCTCTGACAATTCATTCCACTGTCTAATCACCATGATAGTCAAAGTTCTTCCTTCTGTCATACCATTTAGTAGAAGCCTGAGTGCTGCTGAACAATAATCATTCTAAATGTCACCCACCCAGGAGAGATGAGAACAATGATCCTCAGAGTATGCACTGCTTGGGATGTGCCCAGAATGTAGAAACACCTGTTTGGAATGGAACCAGTGATCCCCTGAACATATGTCACTGATAGGCCCAGGGATCTATAAGAGTCACTCCCAGAGCTTATTGGAGTAAAGTGTGGAACCAGTGGGGTGACTTTGAGGCCCCTGGTTCTTGAAGAAGAAACTCTCAAACTGAAGATAGAGAAAGGCAGCCTCCAGTGGCTGGATGGAGGCAGTGAGATTGCCCAATTCATGCAGTTTGTAAATGCTCAGTCCAGTGCCAGGTAAAACAAATTCCCATCTATTCATTTTTCCTTCTCTCTATCTTGACTGTCACTGTTCCCCTGCCCAAATCCAGGGCACCCAATTCTGCCTGCTTAGATTACTGCAATAACTCCTAACTGATTTCTGTGACATCACTCTTGCTCCCTTCTATTCTATTTTCCCCATAGCAGTGAGGAAAGATCACAGAGCAATCTTTTAGAAATGTAAATTAGATCATGTCACTCTCCTGCCTAAAACCTTCAAAAGCTCTTCATTCCACTTAGAATAAAATCCAAACTCCTTAAGGTTCTTGTAAGGTTCTACAGGATCTGGCCTCTGCCCACCTCTTAGACCTTTCCGGTCTACCTTGCTTTCTATGCTCCTGACACATTGAATTTATTTCATTCCCTCCTACATGCTGATCTCTTCCTTTTCTGGAGTGTCTTTCTTTGCACGTGTGGTTTCCTCTGCCTGGAATACCCTTTCCTAGGCTTTTCTCAAGGCTGGATCCTTCTCAGTTTTTAGTTCTCAGCTAAAATGTCACCTCCTTTAGAGAGGCTTTCCCTGCCCACACTTGCTAAAGAAATTCTCTCCAGTCTTGTTTAATTCCTTCTTTGGCACTAGTCACAATTACAATTGTTTGATATGTCTATTATTCATCCGATTTTGATCTTCTTTACAAGAAAGTAAGTTCCAAGACATCAATGTCATGCTATCCCCAGCCCTAGCACAATACTTGGCACATAATAGGCATTTAATAAATATATGCTGAACTAATGTTTTTAATAGTAAGTACTGAATATATACTTCTTAAGCAAATGGGTAAAAAGTAGAAGGGATCCCATAGACATAACAAAGAAAATAAAGGAATATTCTCAACAACTCTATGCCCACGAATTTGATAACTTAGGCAAAATGGACCAATTTCTTTAAAGACACATCTACATTTTTCCTTACACAGGGAAAAATAGGTAATCTGAATAGGTCTATATCTGTTAAAGAAATGGAATCAATAATTAATAACTTTCCAAAACAGAAAGCACTAGAACCCGATGGGTTCACTGGCAAATTCCACCAAACACTTTAGGATGAAATGATACCAATTCTCAACAATCTATTCTGGAAAATAGAAGCAGAAGAAACTTCCTAAGTCATTCTATAAGGCCAACATTATTCTAATATTAAATCCATACAGAGACATTACAAGAAAGGAAAACTATAGACCAACATTTCTCATGAACATAGATGCAAAAATTCTCAATAAAATATTAGCATATCCAGTCCAGCAATGTATAAAAACAATAAGCTATGAACAAGTGGAATTTATTCCAGGTATACAAGCCTGGTTTAACATTCAAGAATCAATTAGTGTAATCCATCACATCAACAAGCAAAAGAAGGAAAATTATACGATCATATTAATAAATGCAGAAAAAGGATTTGACAAAATCCAATGACCATTCACAATAAACACTGCCAGAAAACTAGGAATAGAGGGGAAATTACTCAACTTGCTAAAGGACATCTACCAAAACAGGGAAGAAGTGAGGAAGGAGAGGGAGGGAGGACTGGAAGACTGGAGCGACAGAGGGAGAGAAGGAAGGAGGGAAGGAGGGAGAAAAGAAGAAAGAAGGGAGAGAGGGAAGAAAAAAAGAAGAAGGAAGGAAGGAAGAAGGGAAGGAAGGAAGGGAGGGAGGGAGGACAATTAATGAAGAAGTAGAAGTCATTTTACAGCTAACTTTGGTGGAGTAGATGCATTCCATGAAAGTGTGGCATAATTGCATGTCTCTGGATTCGTAGACCCTTTTTATCCCAATGGAAAAGGCATGGCTAGCACATTCACACTGCAGTTTTAGTGACTGATACTATGAGTTCACCCCATCAGAGCTATTTATAATTACCTAGGGATTCTTGGAGTCATGTGTTAGGAAGAAATCAGACTTGTGTGAGAATTCCAGGCACTAGTGAGTGCTGGGCCCAGTGGGGAAAATTTCCCCCATTCTGTGTGTTCAATCTCATCTGAGCCACAGGAAATTGAGGAACAATAGAAAGAGGAACATGGGGCTGGGCACGGTGGCTCACGCCTGTAATCCCAGCACTTTGGGAGGCCAAGGCAGGTGGATCACAAGGTCAGGAGATCGAGACCATCCTGGCTAACACGGGGAAACCCCATCTCTACTAAAAATACAAAACATTAGCTGGGCGTGGTGGTGGGCGCCTGTAGTCCCAGCTACTCGGGAGGCTGAGGCAGGAGAATGGCGTGAACCCGGGAGGCAGAGCTTGCAGTGAGCCAAGATGGTGCCACTGCACTCCAGCCTGGGCGACAGAGCGAGACTCAGTTTCAAAAACAAAAACAAACAAACAAAGAAAAAAGAAAAGGAAAGAGGAACATGGACAAGTTCCAATTCAAGAGTTTCTGTTTTTGTTCCTAATTGACATATCTCTGAAAGATGGCTTGGGAGGGAGATAAGCTGTGTAGGCCAGATAGGAGAGAATAAGACCTAGTTCTAGTCTCACAGCCCTCAGATAGTTGGCATTATTTTCAGCCAGAGTTATGGTTGTAGGCTGAGGCAATGGCAGAGGTTAGCTGGGGACGTGTCCTTAGTTCCTCATTATTTGCATTGACTTTTCCCTCCCCTCTTTAATATGCACAAGTGAAGTTTTAATGTTAAGCATAAACAAAAGCAGCTTTAGAAAACATCGTGCTGAGTAAAAACCTTTGCTTGCTTTGCCAACACAGCCTCAAAGCAAAATCTCTACCTCCTCCCCCTTCAACCAAAGGGTTCCCCACAACCCAAACCCCATTTATATAGACATTATGAAGCTGCCACAGGCAGGAAAGAGCCAACTTCATTGACTCCAAGGGAAAAAAGATGTCCCTAGAGTGACTTGTGAGGGTGGGAGAGGGAGGGTGGTGGTAATTGCCCTACTCCCTAGTGGACTTGGTGTGGTTCATTCTTGACTCAGCAGAAACTGTAGTCTGAATTTCCTTCAATATTAAATTTTACAAAGCAGGGACCTCTCCTGTGTCCCAAGATGTCCGGGATCTACTCAGAGCAAACTGTGAAAAGTGCTGGCAAGGTCTCAGTTCTTCCCAGAAAGAAAAGTGTGGCTGAAACCAAGGTTCACTGTGTGCTGAGCTACTTGCAAGGGTTGTAGACCCAGATTTGTTCCAATGCTGGTAGTGTGGAATCTGGAATCAATTTTTTAAAATATATTTTTTAGTTTATTTATTATTTATTTATTTATTTTTGAGACGGAGTCTTGTTCTGTTGTGCAGGCTGGAGTGCAGTGACACAATCTTAGCTCACTGCAACCTCTACCTCCCAGGTTCAAATGATTCTTGCGCCTCAGCCTCCCTAGTAGCTGGGATTACAGGCATGCATCATTATGCCTGGCTAATTTTTATATTTTTAGTGGAGACGGGATTTCTCCATGTTGGTCTGGCTGGTCTCGAACTCCTGACCTCAGGTGATCCAGCCGCCTTGGTCTCCCAAAGTGCTGGGATTACAGGCGTGAGCCACTGTGTCCAGCCAATATTTTTTTTAAAGTGTGGTTAAAGGAGTAGCATCCTCAACATCACTTGGAATGCTTGTTAAAAATGCAGATTCCTGAATTTTACACCAGACCTAGTGGGAGTGGTGGTGAGGGACCAGGAATCTGCATATAAAACAAGCTCCCCATGTGATTCTGAGGTCCAGTCAAGTTTGAGGAACACTCTGGGAGTGGAGGTTAAGCTGTGGGTTTTTAAGGGCCCTGAGGACAGGGATCCAAACTGGTCAGGCTGAGGCCATCAACTCTAAGGCTAGGCCTGTCTATAGCAGTCAGAGGGTTGCGTAATGCCCTAAAACAACTGAATTGTCCTTTATTTCTAAAACCTGCCCTGTTTTGACTGTCAGGAGATGAAATATTCCCCCCTCTGAGTTTGATCAGGTACTACACCACCTCTGCCAACAGTTGTATCTGCACACTCCACCCAGTTCAGACTGTTTTTTTTTTTTCTCTCTCCAAGCAAAATCTTGGTGTACCTCCCAACTGGTCAGGGTCCTTTCTGCTGCAGAGGCCCCCTCCCCCGTACGTCAGTAGGAGGCCCAATTCTGGAACTTGCTGGGTGGGACTGCACTGGGGAGAATTTGATGTAAAGCCGCTGCGGGGGCTGATCCCTCCCCACCCTCGCCGTCCAGATCCCAGGGGAAGGCATGTCAGTGTTAGAAGACATAGTCCTAGTTTCTCTCAGATTTTGAAGTCTGTAAATTGGTGTGGACTCCTTCAGGCTATAAGACAAGTTTATAAACATAAGATGTTATTATCTCACTGTTAAACAGTAATACAATTGGGTTTTATTTGAACAAATGAATCAGCTTTCTTCACACTGCTGGAAGTTCTCAAATGAGGTGCCAAACTTCATTTTTAGTGCCTGTTGAATAAACAGCTCACTCAGCTGCCTTTCTCCTAGCAGAAACTTTCAGCTTTGCAATTCCAGTCACCTCTCAATTCTGGTGGAGCCTAGGTAGCCAAAAGCAGTCAGCCTCCTTTTTCTACCAACAGAGTGACAGCTCTGGCCCAGGGGTTTTATTTCCAGTTCATAGGCCCACAGGCAGCTTCAGGTTGGTGTAGTCCTAACAGTTTCTTCACTCTTTTCTGTAATTGTCAGGACTACCATGTAGGGTCAGGCAAGTTGGTCAATGTATGACATCCAGCTGAGGAAATGAGTGTAATTCTAATGTGTAATTTTAATGTGTTGGTCAGCTGTTTCCCTGATGAAGGGGTCTCTAGATGTGTCTCATAAGAGGACCAGGCTGCCTTTGATAGCTCAACCTCCATGGCAAGATAATGTGGTGGAGGGGAAGTGGAGACCCCACTCTGATGTAAAAGAGCTGTGCAACCCAAGGAGTCCTCTCATTCACATCTCCAGGCCTCCACTTCCTCATCTGGAAATGGGGGAGTTGGAGTAGCTGATTTTTGAGGAGTGCTTCTGAGATGCACAACTCCAAGGGGCACCATTTACATTGTCCCTGAAGGAATGTGAGGTGTAAACTGCCTCCATGGCCCCAGCTAGATGATGGCAGAGCTAACTGTTCCCCCTTTTGATGTGTCTAAGCCAAATGCTGTCGTTCTCTTCAGGTTCTCTCTCACATCTAGAGGCCAGTTGACCCAGCTCTCCATCTTCTTGGTACACAGTGCTCATTCCTTCTCTTATTAGACTGATTTCTTCCAAGAGAGCCTCCGCTAGAATATAGAATAGGCTGTCTCTGTCGCCCAGGCTGGAGAGCAGTGGCACAATTTCAACTCACTGCAAACTTCACCTCCTAGGCTCAAGTGATTCTCATGCCTCAGCCTCCTGAGTAGCTGGGATTATAAGCGTGCGCCACCACACCCGACTAATGTTTTTGTATTTTCAGTAGAGATGGGGTTTCGCCATGTTGCTAGGTTGATTTTGAACTCCTGGCCTCAAGTGATCCATCTACCTTGGCCTCCCAAAGTACTGGGATTACAGACCTGAGCCACTGTGCTTGGCCAGGCTCCTTTTACTACCCATCTTTGCATATTAGCCTCGCTGCCCATCCACCAAGTCCCCCACACCTGGAGTCAATGTGGCTTCTTTAGCCAATTAGAGGCTTTTATGTGTGTTTGGTCCCTCCTTCCCTCTCTTAAAATTTAACTTTGAAGAAAAAGGTTGGGGTGGAGGTTACCTGGGAGACCACTAGAAATCACCCATTTCCCATCTAGTCTACCCTTCGGCTCTAAGAGGTCCTGTATTGATATCCCCTCACTACAGAGGTGGAGGGATGGAGGGGAAGAGATTAACTGATATCTAATATCTCTTCTGTTTCTGGTTTCCCATGAAAACATCCTCGTTGCCCTTAGTAACCAGCTATGCATAAATTTATGAAAGCATCTAACCCTTTTAAAAAGGTATTTATACATACTTTCAGCTTACACTAACTCTTGAGGATAATGAATTCCGTACATTTGTTTCCTGTTGCATAAAATCACATTGATTTGTGTTTCTCTAAACATACCTCTTTCAAAACCACAAGTGGGTTCTGAAAGAGTCTCCTAGATTTAGTGACCACATCTACACTCACTATCTCTATAGGCCTTCCCCAGCTCTATTCTCCCTGCATACAGAGTTCTGGGGCAGATGTTCTTTGTGTAAGAGGAGAAATATGTCTTCCTGAAGAAATTCAATATTTGGTTGACTGTCTTGACCACAGTGGTAAGTGACTTAACTGGCTTTTAAAAAAAAATCCTCAAAAAAAATTCTTTATGGAAGAGTGCTTATTTCAACCTTTTGCAGTCATCCCTCCCCAATTTCTTCCCTCTTAGCTAGTGTTGAAGTGGGTTTTGAAAAGGAGGAAATATACCTCAAACAATTTAAACAACTCTCATAGATCTTGAAGATCCTTTCAATATCTATATTTCTTCCTTCTAAGATCAGTATTTTCTCCTAGATCACGAAAGGTTCTTTGGCTGCATTCCAAGAACACTCAATTCTTAGGGAGGTGGTATTTTCACCTGAGAACCTAGAGAAGCATGTAGCCTAGAGGATAACAACAAGATCATCCACTGTGTTAGTCCATTTTGCATTGCTATAAAGGAATATTTGAGACCGGGTAATTTATAAAGAAAAGAGGTTGATTTGGCTTTTGTTTCTGCAGGCTGTACAAGCATGGTTGAAGCATCTGCTCAGCTTCTGGTGGGCCTCAGGAAGCTTTTACTCATGGCAGAAGGTGAAAGGGAGCCAGAATGTCACCTGGTGAGAGGGGGAGCAAGAGAGAGAAAAGCAAGGAGGTGCAGGCTCTTTTTAAAAAAGCAGATCTGGTGTGAGCTAATAGAGTGAGTATTCACTCACTACTGCTAGGACAGCACCAAGCCATTCACGAGGGATTTGCCCCCCATGACACTAACACCTCCCACTAGGCTCCTCTCCAACATTGGAAGTCATGTTTCAACATGAGATTTGGAGGGAACAAAACTACCAAACCATATTATCCACCATCCAGAAAAGATTCCTCATTACAGCATGTGTAGTTGGGGGCTGGGCATGGTGGCTCACACCTGTAATCCCAGCACTTTGGGAGGCCGAGGCAAGCAGATCGCTTGAGGTCAGGAGTTCGAGACCAACCTGGCCAATATGGGGAAACCCTGTCTCTACTAAAAATACAAAAATTAGCCAGGAATGGTGGCACACTCCTGTAATCCCAGCTACTTAGGAGGCTGAGGCAGGAAAATTGCTTGAACCCAGGAGGTGGAAATTGCAGTGAGCCGAGATTATGCCACTGCATTCCAGCCTGGGCAACAGAGCAAGACTCCATCTCAAAGAAAATAAATAAAGATCATGTGCAGTTAGCAAACCTATTACAAAGAACAAAGAGTGCTCTTCAGAAAAGAGAACCAGGCTGGTATACAAAGGACTTGTGCCTGGTCCTGCGCAATACTGTTGGATTGCTCTGTGCCTCTCTATTACCTCTGTTTTTCCACTTTCTTTTGGGAAAGTATGAGGACAAATGATAACGGCAAAAATAAATACCTCCTTTTAAAGAGGATGGCTACTGGAACATGGAAGATTCTTAATCCTGTTGAGGCCTTGATGGATTGACTTGCTAGATGCTCTAATAGAGGGAGAAGAAGTTGCAGGAGAGGTAGGAACACAATCTAGGATGGAGGAAGGTAAAATAAGCATAAAAGGAAAGATGGGAAGAAGAATATAAGAGGGCTGGCAGACACGGAAGGGCTCCCTGCTGTGACCCCTCCCTGGCATCCTCCCAAAACACCAGTGAAGGTTATTCAGACTTGCTGGATACTGAGCATGAGCAGATTTCTTTTGGAAATCAAAGAGGAACTAAGGTTGTGCCTGGTGACCCAAGGGAAACAAAAACACCTGCAGATGCAGAAGCCAGAAGCAGAGTAAGAAGCAGAGAAAAAGAAGCCTTCAAAATGACACACTTCCCTTCCATCACACTGAGCTGCTCCTTGTGGCCTTCAGTGTTCTTTCCTGCCAAGAAACTATGGTCAGGCCTACCCACTTGGTCAGATTTCCCTAACCTGAAATCTCCGGAAAGAGAGCTTGGGGTATCACTCCTTTTCCTTCAGAAGCCACCACCCTTCCCGTCCACCCCACACGCATACCTGGAGCTCTATTTAAAGAAGGAATTAGAGAAGCTTAGGGCAAAAGACTCTGTAACACCCTTTCTCTTGCACAAATGTGCACACTGGCCTTAGTTTACTTAACTAAGGGAAGCCACTCAAGGGATTTTGTGTCATAATAAAACGAAATGAAATAAAAGTAAAGTAAATGAAAATAAATAAGAATCAGCAAGCTCAGATGACATGCAGATTAAGCTATTATTTTTTAAATGCCACCTCACAAGTCCGCAGAACCTCTTAATGAAGTTCATGTGGTTTTCAGATTTTGAGGCACTTCTCCCTTGGATCCATCCTTTTCACCTACAGATTTGGCTAGTGCTGGTGTCGGGGGTGCAGGATAGATGGATCAATATTTATGAGGAAATCTCCCATCTTGCTCCTTGGAACAAGCAGGTCACTGAGCAGCAGCCAAAATATGCTGCTGCACTGAGCTTAAGGCCTGGGCTCAGTGATCCTGTTGGCCTCTCCTTTCCTGGGTACTGTGAATCAGGTGCACCAGCAGCATTTCTTCATGCCAGGGCTGAGGCATTAAAATTAAGTAGTGCAACCATGCCTGCTACAGAAATCAAAGGGGAAGGGCAGTCTCAGACAGGAAGGACTCAGTAACAGCTTCAGCTGTCTCCTTCTGCCTCTCCTCCACCTACACAGGCTTTCCCCGGAATCCTAAGCTGAGATGAATGCTGCCACCCCGACACCTGGCCTCTGAGAAGCCACTATTTCCCTATCTAAGCTGGCCAGTTGTGGACAAATCCCTCAGTTCCGCAGAGATAAGGTTGGAATTAGAAGTCAAATGCAAATGCATAGAAATAGAGGAGTTAACAGCACAGGCATCTTCAAGCGAATCCACAGAAATTTGCTTAGAGCTTATAGTCCACCCAGCCCCAGTTCCTTTTCCTCAGTAAAACCTTACTTTGCACAAAAGGTGAATGTTAGGTCAAGGCACTCAGACTTCCTGCCCATAAGTCTTTTGAGTTTATGCAGCAGCAATTGCATGAGGAAAAGATGATGCCTGCACAGAAAAGAGGTAAGGACATTTATATATGTATATGATCCTTAATCAAATGTATCCACTACTACCATAAACGAGCACTAGTACCTTGTGATATTAATGCCACCAGTTGAAGTGAGAAATATTTTTCATTCTTACAGTTAAGGGCCCAGCTGACTCAACTGGTTTGACTCTGTTCCCCATCCTGTGTGCAGCCTGATTTGCCCTTGATTTGGCTGATGGATAGACATCATCAGAGCTCCTTGGCTAGTTTTTGGTTTTGAGCTTTACCTCTGTGGCAGAAGGATTAATCTGTTCAGAGACAGTTTGTTTTTGGCTTTTGAAACAGCCATACTCCTCTCCTCTGGGAATGATGGATTTTTTCAGAAATGGGAGCTTCAAAGAAAGCTCTTATTGGATCTGGACTTGGGCCACTCCTGCAACCATTTGTTTCATCTGGTCCATCACTTTGTTGGCTGCCACCTACAGATAGGAAACATCTCCTAGTACTGAAATCTGCAGGCCCCTTGCATCCAAAGTGCTAGAGCTTACCTTCTGGAAACTGATGTCTACTGATGATTACAATATTGAGACATGCATAGATGATGCATAAATGCTGTTAACCTGTGAGAAATAGCCAGCCTAGAGCTCTGGACTGATGGGGGCTTGAATAAGGTACCAAATGTAATCTGCCAATACCAGGAAACCCAACATATAGCCATGGCTCAAAAATGAGCCATGCAGAGCTGAGAGCTGTCACCAAATTTTAGAATGTAAACATCCCATAATCGCTGACAAAGAGGAAAAGCACAGTAAGTATTTTCAGTGTATCTTCTGGGAAACTAGCAGAAAGACATGTCTCCAAAATCTACCTTGAACCCCTCATGTGAATTAGGCAATACTATAACTGGTCGGCAGGAGGACAGTGTAAATAATGGTTAGAAGCTTGGGCTTGCTGTGAGACAGATTGGGTTCAAAATTCTCTTGAATCATTGACCACGATTTCTTTTTGTAAATCAAAGAGAGTAAGGTTGTGTCTCATTACTTAACTTACTCAAACTCTCTGAGTCTTCATTCCACCATTTATAAAATGGGGATAGTAACAGTACTACCTGTTGGGAGTTTCCAATAAGATAACTCATGTAAATATTTAGCATAACTCCTGGCACATTGTGAGATTCACTAAATATGAATTGTTAGTGTTTAAATGGTTCAGGGAACCCATGAACCCATAGCAGATTTTGGTCACTGCTTCTAATGCCAAAGAGTATGACTTTTTAGGCCTCCAGAATTCCAGTTTAGACTGATACCCCCCCAACATAGAATCACAGTACCCAATCATACGGGGACTGGATTTTCAAATTAGATCTGGGGATGTTTTAATCAGGCTTCTCCAGAGAAACAGAACAAGTAGGATATAAATAAGGATCATAGATAATAAATAGATATAGATATAGACAGAGGTATAGATAGAAATACAGAAAGAAGGCCGGGTGGCTCACACCTGTAATCCCAGCACTTTGGGAGGCCGAGGCGGGCAGATCACGAGGTCAGGAGATCGAGACCATCCTGACTAATACGGTGAAACCCCATCTCTACTAAAAATACAAAAAATTAGCCTGGCATGGTGGTGGGCACCTGTAGTGCCAGCTACTCGGGAGGCTGAGGCAGGAGGATGGCTCGAACCCGGGAGGCGGAGCTTGCAGTGAGCCGAGATCGTGCTACTGCACTCCAGCCTGGGTGACAGAGCAAGACTCCATCTCAAAAAAAAGAAATATAGAAAGAAATTTATTATAAGGGATTGGCTCCCATAATTACAGAAGCTAAGAAGTCTCAAGCTCTGCATTGGCAAGCTGAAGACCCAGGAGAGCTGACGATGTAGTTCGCCTGAAAGATGGCCAGCTTGAGACCCAAGAAGAATCAGTGTTTCAGAGGGAGTCCAAGTACAAGAGAAGACCAATGTCCCAGTTCAAGCAGTCAGGCAGGAAAGAGTTCCCTCCTACTTGTGGTAGGGTCAGCCATTTTGTTGTATTCGGGTCTTCAATAAATTGCATGAGGCCCACCCACAATAGGGAGGGCAATCTGCTTTACTTAATCTGCCAATTCAAATACTAATCTCATGGAGACATACCCTCACAAACACACTGAGAATAGGATTTGACCAAATGTCTCCATATCCTGGGGCCCCATCAGGGTGACATATATAATAAAATTAACCATCAGAGGGAACATATGCTAAGCCCTTGGTAGTCAAAGTGTGGTCTACAAACCAGCAAGCAGCACCACCATTTCCTGGGAGCTAGTTAAAAATGCAGAATCTCAGGCCCCACTTCAGACCTTTTGAATCAGAATCTAAATTTTAACAAGATTTCCAGATGATTCATATGCACATTGAAGCTTGAGAAGTTCTGAGCTAAAACAAAAGCTGTGATGTCCAAAGTGTAGTTCTTGAAGAACCAGTAGCATCAGCATAGGTGACAATAGGCTTGTTATAAATGTGGATTCATGAACCTTATCTCAACTTAACTGACTAAGCATCTATGGGAATGAGGTCTGGGAAATTTTTTTAACAAGCACATTAAATGTTGAGAAACACTGAGTTACAACTAGACTCCTCCATAAGGATCAAATAAGCTGAAGCCTGAACAATAGGATGTTCCTTCAAATCAATGGTTTGGTATGTGTAAACTGATAGATTTGACTCTACCATTCTTCCCTTCTCTGAGCTCTTTGATGCTTATGACCTTGTTTCTGGTCACGTATTTGGGGCATTCAGCCAGGAGGTCCTGCTGGGTATCCCAGATGGCCCAACTTTCCACCAGACTCTAAGCTCCACAGTCACCATTCCCACCTCCCAAAAATGACCAGTCCTCACAAGGGATTTTCGACCTGGCCCAGAGAAGGTGTTGGAGGAGTGCTGGAGGAAGAAGAGTATCTGGTTTGGACAGTGGATGGAAGCTGAAAGGATTCTAAGACCGTCTCACCCCAGAACTCAATCTAAATTATTCCCCCCCAAACACACACACACACACACACACACACACACACACACACACACACACA
>NC_045445.1:46754518-46754916 GCF_002776525.5 Piliocolobus tephrosceles | reverse complement strand
CACACACACACACACACACACACACACACACACACACACACACACACGATGCTGTCCCCTGAATAAAACTGAATGGTTTGATTGTGACCCTGGGCCCTCTCACACATATTCAGGTGTAATCCTATTAACAGAGTTCATCCTGTCTCCTGCCTTTTTGTAGAGGAAGGGAGCAATTTGAGTTTGTTTGGATCTGGGATTACATTTTTATTGGTTCATAAAAAATACAGGACTTTGCAAGACTGAGAATTTTTCAAGGACTTTGTTGTTTTAAGTATAAGATATATTGCTGTTGTTTGTAGGATATTGCTTAGAAATTGCCATAATATGTTTTCGACAACTGGTGTACGTAAAATGTGTATATGTATTTATAGGCGTGTATGTATTTACAGTTATGTATC
>NC_045445.1:46701931-46754118 GCF_002776525.5 Piliocolobus tephrosceles | reverse complement strand
TTTTTTTTTTTTTTTTTTTTGAGATAAGGTCTCACTCTGTTGCCCAGGCTGGAGTGCAGTGGTGTAATAGGATTACAGGTGTGAGCTGCCACAACTGGCTGTTCTTGTTATGCACTCTTTTTTTAAAAACTATACTTTAAGTTCTAGGATGCATATACAGAATGTGCAGGTTTGTTACATCGGTATACACGTGCCATGGTAGTTTGCTGCACCCATCAACCTGTCACCTACATTAGGTATTTCTCCTAATGCTATCCCTCCTCTACCCCGTGACGGGCCACAGTGTATGATGTTCCTCTCCCTGTGTCCATGTGTTCTCATTGTTCAACTCCCACTTATGAGTGAGAACATGTGGTGTTTGCTTTTCTGTTGCTGTGCTTGTTTGCTGAGAATAATGGTTTCCAGCTTCATCTATGTCCCTGCAAAGGACATGAACTCATCCCTTTTTACAGCTGCATAGTATTCCATGGTGTATGTGTGCCACATTTTCTTTATCCAGTCTATCATTGATGGGCATTTGGGGTCATTCCAAGTCTTTGCTTTTGTGAACAGTGCTGCAATAAACGTATGTGGGCATGTGTCTTTATAGTAGAATGATTTATAATCCTTTAGGTATACACCCAGTAATGGGATTGCTGGGTCAAATGGTACTTCTGGTTCTAGATCCTTGAGGAATCACCACACTGTCTTACCCAATGGTTGAACTAATTTACTCTCCCTCCAACAGTGTAAAAGCATTCCTATTTCTCCACATCCTCCCTAGCATCTGTTGTTTGCTGACTTTTTAATGATCACCATTCTAACTGGTGTGAGATGGTATCTCATTGTGGTTTTGATTTTCATTTATCTAATGACCAGTGATGATGAGCTTTTTTTCATATGTTTATTGGCCACATAAATGTCTTCTATTGAGAAGTGTCTGTTCACATCCTTTGCCCACTTTTTGATGGGGTTGTTTTTTTCTTTTAAATTTGTTTAAGTTCTTTGTAGGTTCTGGATATTAGCCATCATCAGATGAATAGATTGTAAAATTTTTCTCCCATTCTGTAGGTTGCCTGTTCGCTCTGATGACAGCTTCTTTTGCTATGCAGAAGCTCTTTAGTTTAATTAGATCCCATTTGTCAATTTTGGCTTTTGTTGCCATTGCTTTTGGTGTTTTAGTCATGAAGTCTTTGTCCATGCCTATGTCCTGAATGGTATTGCTTAGGTTTTCTTCTAGGGTTTTTCTGGTTTTAGGTCTTACATTTACGTCTTTAATCATCTTAAGTTAAGGGGTCCAGTTTCAGTTTTCTGCATTTGGCTAGCCAGTTTTCCCAACACCATTCATTAAATAGGGAATCCTTTCCCTATTGCTTGTTTTTGTCAGGTTTGTCATAGATCAGATGGTTATAGATGTGTGGCATTATTTCTGAGGACTCTGTTCTGTTCCATCAGTCTATATATCTGTTTTGGTACCAGCACCATGCTATTTTGGTTACTGTAACCTTAGAGTATAGTTTGAAGTCAGGTAACCTGATGCCTCCAGCTTTGTTCTTTGTGCTTAGGATGGTCTTGGCTATACAGGCTCTTTTTTGATTCCATATAAAATGTAAAGTAGTTTTTTCTAATTCTGTGAAGAAAGTCAATGGTAGCTTGATGGGGATACCATTGAATCTATAAATTACTTTGGGCAGTATGGCCATTTTCATGATATTGATTCTTCCTATCCATGAGCATAGAATGTTTTTCCATTTGTTTGTGTCCTCTCTCATGTCCTTGAGCAGTGGTTTGTAGTTCTCCTTGAAGAGGTCCTTCACATCCCTTGTAAGTTGGATTTCTAGGTATTTTATTTTCTTTGTAGCAATTGTGAATGGGAGTTCACTCATGATTTGGCTGTTTGTCTATTATTGGTTTATAAGAATGCTTGTTATTTTTGCATATTGATTTCATACCCTGAGACTTTGTTGAAGTTGCTTATCAGCTTAAGGAGATTTTGGGCTGAGACAACGGGGTTTTCTAAATACACAATCATGTCATCTGCAAACAGGGACAATTTGACTTCCTCTCTTCCTATTTGAATACCTTTATTTCTTTCTCTTGCTTGATTGCCCTGGCCGGAACTTCCAATACTATGTTGAATAGGAGTGGTGAGAGAGGGCATCCTTGTCTTGTGCTGGTTTTCAAAGGGAATGCTACCAGCTTTTGCCCATTCAGTATGATACTGGCTGTGGGTTTGTCATAAATAACTCTTATTATTTTGAGATACGTTCCATCAATACCTAGTTTATTGAGAGTTTTTAGCATGAAGGGGTACTGAATTCTATTGAAGGCCTTTTCTGCATCAGTTGAGATAATCATGTAGTTTTTGTCATCGGTTCTGTTTATGTGATGAATTACGTTCATTGATTTGCATATGTTGAACCAGCCTTGCATTCCAGGGATGAAGCCAAGTTGATCGTGGTGGATAAGCTTTTTGATATGCTACTGGATTTGGTTTGCCAGTATTTTATTGAGGATTTTTGCATCGAAGTTCATCAGGGATGTTGATCTGAAATTTTCTTTTTTTCTTTTTCTGTTGTGTCTCTGCCAGGTTTTGGTATCAGGATGATGCTGGCCTCATAAAATGAGTTAGGGAGGATTCCCTCTTTTCCTATTGTTTGGAATAGTTTCAGAAGTAATGGTACCAGTTCTCTTTGTACCTCTGGTAGAATTTGGCTGTGAATCCATCTGGTCCTGGACTTTTTTTGGTGGATAGGCTATTAATTACTGCCTCAATTTCAGAACTTGTTATTGGTCTTTTCAGGGATTTGACATCTTCCTAGTTTAGTCTTGGGAGGGTGTCTATGTCCAGGAATTTATCAGTTTCTTTTAGATTTTCTAGTTTATTTGTGTAGAGGTGTTTATAGTATTCTCTGATGGTAGTTTGTATTTCTGTGGGGTCGGTGGTGATATCCCCTTTATCATTTTTAATTGCATCTATTTGATTCTTCTCTCTTTTATTCTTTATTAGTCTGGCTAGCAGTCTATCCATTTTGTTAACCTTTTCAAAGAACCAGCTCCTGGATTCATTGATTTTTTGAAGGGTTTTTCGTGTCTCTATCTCCTTCAATTCTGCTCTGATCTTAGTTATTGCTTGTCTTCTGCTAGCTTTTAAATTTGTTTGCTCTTGCTTTTCTAGTTCTTTTAATTATGATGTTAGGGTGTCAATTTTAGATCTTTCCTGCTTTCTCCTGTGGGCATTTAGTGCTATAAGTTTCCCTCTACACACGGCTTTATTTGTGTCCAGAGGTTCTGGTATGTTGTGTCTTTGTTCTCATTGGTTTCAAGAAACCTATTTATTTCTACCTTAATTTTGTTATTTATCCAATAGTCATTCAGGAGCAGGTTGTTCAGTTTCCATGTAGTTGTGCGATTTTGAGTGAGTTTCTTAATCCTGAGTTCTAGTTTGATTGCACTGTCATCTGAGACACTGTTTGTTATGATTTCCATTCTTTTGCATTTGCTGAAGAATGTTTTACTTCCAATTATGTAGTCAATTTTAGACTAAGTGTGATGTGGTGCAGAGAAGAATGTATATTCTGTTGATTTGGGGTGGAGAGTTCTGTAGGTGTCTATTAGGTCTGCTTGGTCCAGAGCTGAGTTCAAGTCCTGCATATCCTTGTTAATTTTCTGTCTCATTGATTTGTCTAATATTGGCAGTGGGGTGCTAAAATTTCCTACTATTATTGTGTGTGAGTCTAAGTCTCTTTTTAAGTCTCTAAGAACTTGCTTTATGAATCTGGGTGCTCCTGTATTGGGTTCATATATATTTAGGATAATTAGCTCTTCTTGTTGCATTGATCCCTTTACCATTATGTAATGCCCTTCTTCATCTTTTTTGATCTTTGTTGGTTTAAAGTCTGTTTTATCAGAGACTAGGTTTGAAACCCCTGCTTTTTTGTTTGTTTGTTTTGCTTTGCTTTTGCTTGGTAAATATTCCTCCATCCCTTTATTTTGAGCCTATGTGTGTCTTTGCGAGTGAGATGTGTCTCCTGAATACAGCACACTGAAGGGTCTTGACATTATGCACTCTTTTTAGGCCCTGGGAATTGTGAAAATCAAATAATAATCTTAAAGGAACTGTTAGGCTTATGGGGGCCATTAAATAAGTGGGAGGGGGAAAGTAGAGGTGCTATGTCCTCAAAGTTAGTAACAAGTGCACCCCAAGTGTGAGGAGATCTCAGGGACTCCAAGAAGGTGGATAATCCCTTTGCCTATAGGTTTTGATCCCTACTAAAATGAAAATACTCCTGGAATTTTTACTCTTTAGTTATCAATGAATAACTAAATACTCAGATATACAAATATCTCAGAATGGATATACAAAATCCACTTTTTCAACAACGACTTTTTTTAGCTTCTCAGGCGAAAGATTAAAGGGAAAGTTAGAAATACAAGGGGGTGAAGGAATAAACAAAAAAAAACAGAGAGGAATTGGAATAAGGAAAAAGGTGGGACTTGGTTCTTAGGCTCTTTCTTGTCTGGAATGCTCATTCATTCATTCTTTCAATAAGTCTTTTTTGAGTACCTACTGTTTGTGAGACACTAGACATTAGGCACTAGAGACAGAGCAATGAACATGAACAGACAAATGAACGAAACAGACAAAAATCTCTGTCCTCATGGATCTTACATGACAGCGCAGAGAGATAGGTGATAAAGTAACAGTGAAAATATATAGTATGTTAGATTGTTGTAAACGCTATGGAAAAAATACAGCAGGATATGGGGAAAGAGATGTCAGGAGTTGCAATTTTTAAATGGGGGAGGGGCAGAGAAGGCCTTGCTGAGAATGTGGCATTTGAGTTAAGACTTAAAGGAGGTGAGGGAGTAAGCCAGGTGAATGGCTGCAAGAAGAACTTCAAAGGCAGAGGACAATAGCAAGGATGAAGGTCCTGAGATAGGGCTCTGGTTGTCATGTCCGCAGCAAAGTGCAAAAGTCAGTGTGACTGGAGCAGAGTAAGCAAGGGAGAAAGCAGCCGGAGATAAGTTTGGAGAGGGAAGGGCAGAGCAAGAGATCAGATCACGAGGACCTGGCAGGCCATTGGAAGGATTTAAGCTTTCATTCAGAGTGAGGTGGAAAGCTACTAGAAGGTTGTGAACAGTGCCAGGATTTGAGTTTAACAGGCCATTTCGTATATACACACCACACGTGTGTGCAGACACACACACATACACACACAATCAAAAGATCAAACAGTTCATAAAAGTATAGACTGAAAAGCAAAACTCTCCCATTCATCATCCCATGTATCCCCACCAGATCCTTTCTCCAAAGATAAACACTATTTTCAGTATCTTGAATAATTCAAGAAAAAAATGTATGATATACATATACGGGGAGAGAGAGAGAGAAAGAGAAAGAAAGAAAAGCCTATTTCCTGTTTTTATTTACGCAAGTGAAATCATACTTTTTACACAGTTCATAGCTTCAAGGTTTATCCAAATTGATCCATATGGATGTGTCTCACCTCTTGCTTTTTAATGACTGCATAATGACAGTGCATAAGTATATCATCATTTATTAAAGCAATTCCTTATTGATGGATATTTAGGTTGTTTTTAGGGTTTTTTTCCATTATAGACAATGGCCGCAATGAATATCCTAATAAATGCCCCTTTAAGTACAACAATAATAATGACATCTAATGCTTATTGAGCGCTTACTATGTGCTAGCTACTGTGCTAAGCACTTTACGTGCCTTATCTCATTTTATTTTTACAACAACTTTATGAGGTAAGTACTCTTATTATCCCCATTTTGCAGATGAGGAAACTGAGGCTTACCGAGGTTAAGGAACTTTCCTATCTCACAAAGCTAAATTGTAGAGATAGAAATTGAATGTAGGCAGGCTTATTCCAGAGCCTGTGCTCTTAATCACTATGCAATATAAGTAGAATTGCTAGGTCAGAGAATATGTGCACTAAAAATTTTAGTAGCTGAATTGCCTTTTCCGCTATGCTGCCATCAACAGTGGATATTACCAATCTCTTTAAAAATTTGCCAGTATGCTTGGTAAAAAAAAAAAAAAAAAAAAAAAAAAATCTTGCTGTTTTGATCTGCATTTATTTGTTTACAAGTAAGGTTGAACTTTAAAAATATGTGTATTTGTCATTTGTATTTCTTTTTTTTGAGACAGAGTTTCACTCTTGTTGCCCAGGCTAGAGTGCAATGGTGCAACCTCGGCTCACTGCAACTTTTGCCTCCCGGGTTCAAGCAAGTCTCCTGCCTTAGCTTCCGAAGTAGCTGAGATTGCAGGTGTCCACCACCATGCTCAGCTAATTTTTTTTTTTAATTCTTAGAGACAGGGTTTGACCATACTGGCCAGGCTGGTCTCGAACTTCTGACCTCAGGTGATCCACCCGCCTTGGCCTCCCGAAGTGCTGGGATTACAGGCATGAGCCACCATACCTGGCCTGTGTTTCTTTTTATTTGAACTGCCTTTTCACATCATTTGCTCATTTGTCTCTGGGTTGTTGGTGTTTTTCTTTTGATTTGTGGCTCTTTGGAAATTGAGGAAATTTTAAGTGTTGCAAATATCTTGTAGTTTGTCATTTGCCTTCTGACTTTGTTTTTGTATTTTTTTGCTGTGGCAAGGTTCTAAATTTTTATGTGGTCACATTTATCCAATTTTTAAGGTTTTTGTGGCCTACTTAGAAAGGCCCATTCCTTTCCAGGATTGTATATATTTAAATTCTCCAATATTTTATTTTAGCACTTTTAAGGTTTCATTTTTCATATTAAAATGTTTGATTCATCCATAATTAATTCTGATGTAAAAAGTTAGTTTGAGAAGTCAGCTAGTTTGTTGTACAAGTGTAATTTTTGAATAATTCATCTTCCCCCTTCTGTTGATTTGATATGCCATTTTTAAAATATACTAATTTTCCACATGTGTTTAGGACTGTTAATAGTCATTGATCTATTTTTTTCTCTAGAACCCAACAGTTTTAATGTAGCATCATAACATGTTTCAATATCTAATAGGTCTTATTCTTCTTTAATGATGTTTTTCAGAATTTTCCTGAATTTTATTTATTCTTTTCTTCCTGGGTTTCAATTTCCTCTTTTGCCTTCTCTCCCCAGCCAAGAACAGCAGTTATTCCCCTAGTTTATCCATACTGTCTGAGTTCTGTTCATTTGTTCAACAAATATTTACTGAGAATTGCCGATTGACAGATACCGTGTTAGGGACTACAGATATAAAAGTGAATAAGGACACAGTTTTTGTCCTCACAAAACTCACAGCCCACTGGGGGATATCTGTATCTGTAACTCAACAGATAACTACAATACAACTTAGCTACTGCATTTCCTGAAAGATACATGAGTACTGTGGGTCCCTGGCAGAAAAGTAACTAATCTAGACTTTGGAAGAGGTGGTACATGAGCTCACGCTTGAAGGACTAGGAGTAATAAGAGTAAATTAGATAAAGGGGAAATAAATGGGAGCATGTTTCTGGGAAAGCAAGCCTCTTGTGCAAAAGATCAGAAACTTGGTAAGTTCAACAAACCACAAAGAGTAGTTAGTTGTGGCTAAAGCGTAGGTCATGTGGGAAGTGTTGGGGTAGAGTGAGAGATGTGACATGTGACTGGGGATGCAAGAGCAGGGTCACGTGTGGAGGGTCTTGAGTGCTGTGCTAAGTAGGCTGATCTCTACCCAGTAAGCAATAGGATTGCATCGATGTATTTTAAGCACAGAAGTGGCATGATCACATTCTCATGTTAGAGAATGGTTGCAGGGTGGAGAATGGGTGGCAAAAGGTGGAAAAATAGGACTAGGGAGATGAGTTAAGAGGCTTGTGCAGTAAAGTAACGCAGGTAAGAAATGAAGATGACCTGGACTAGGGTAGTGATTATGGAGGTGAAGAGAAGTAGATGGCTTCGAGAGATTTGAAGTTAGAATTGACATGAAGTAATGATTAGTTGGACTTGAGTGCTGAGAGGGAGGTATCAAGCATGCCTTCTAAGTTTAATGAGCTAGGATAAAAGGGGAATAGACTTGGGAGGAATGTGAAAAATCAGTGTGTACTGAGGAGTTCCCAGTATTATGAACCTATTCCTCATCCTGCATCAAATTGATCTATACTGTGTCTCAGGCCCTCAAGAGCTCTGTCCTCCCTTTCTAATTTACTCTAAGGTTTTACAAGTTAGTTCCTATTTCCACACACAGGGAGCATTTTAATTTGGCAGCTATTTTTAAGGCTTTCATCTATAAAAGTGATTCTAATAATGGGAGTTTGGTGCAGGCCAACGGATAAAGAGATTTTTAGCAGAAAGGCTTAAAATTATACCGTAGTTCCCAACCTGCTCCCCAAAGCATGTCCTAGTACTGTGCTCTCCTAAAGGCAGATATGGTGTTAGTGTAAGGTGGAGGGAGGAGAGATGTGGACCCTGGACTGGTCAGAGGCTGGCCCAGACATCAGCAGAATTAGGTCACGTGCCTAATTGGAACAATCTGTCCTCCCTGGTCTAGTCTCCCACATGTCGGGCTCCCTCTGCCCCAAAAAGAATGTGACCTTAGGGTTCCAGAACAAACAGTCCTGGGAGACAGGGAGTTATTAGACAAGCCCATCATTGAGCCCTTGAAACCAGGCACAGCATTTACTGTGGAAAGAAAACTGGCATTTGGATTCTAAAGGAGGGGGAAGAGCAGCCTGACATCAGAGGAGAGGGATTCACGTTGTCATGGCAACCATAAGAGTTATACTGTATTGTTTGTACCCAGAATTTAAGAGATTATCCTTGGGCTAAAAAAAAGGAAAGTGTCACCCCTTTCACTTCAACATCACCATCACAGGACACCTGCCACCTTCCTGTGAGGGATTTTTATTTGTTCACTCGTCATATGTCACTTGGGTATCTATTGATGTACTAATCTGCCTTCCTCCATTTATTTCTCTTTCTTTCTTTCCTTCTCTGCATCTGACCAGCACAGCCAGAAGGGGCCATTTGTCTTCCCACAGATGGTGCCAGTAAATCAAACTTCTGGCTGGTGGAAACTGGGGCCCTGGAAAACCTCCCAAGTTGGGAGGCATCCTTCCTACGCCTTAGCCTTGCTTCTAGTCTGCCCTGAGAGAGTGGGGAAGCGTGAAGTGGGAAAGGGAGGACCTCTGGCCTCTGGGAAAAGGCTGTCTGTCCAAAAAGGTGACAGAATATCAAGCACCCATGGAACCACAGAGATCATTTTCCCAACCCAAACCCATATTGGGTTACTGGAGAACCTTAGCCTTATCTTTCCTGAGATGACATAGTTTCAGGCTGTGGTCACTAGGCAGGGAGGTCACTCAAGTTAATAGCGTTAAAGGTGTCAGAAGAGTATTAAGGACTTGGAAAATGAAGAAACACCATTTTAGAATCTTTACACAAGTCAGCAGGCATTTCCTCATCACCACATGTTTCTTCTCATGTCACAGACGGTAAACTGAGATAGAAAAGATACACCCGTCCAGGTTAAAGGAAACTGAATCGAAGAAGGATCTGGAAGAAACACAGCGCTTATTAATTCCCTGGCTCCAGTTAACCCCTCCTCCCATCGATAACACTGACATCACCTAGCTTTTTAATCCCATGGTCTAATTGGCATCCTGTTTATTAAGCTTTAAAAATCCTTTTCTTTCTTTCCCCTTCCTGGCTCAGTAACTCTCACTTTGGAAATCTCTGGAGATTTTAATTTCCCGAAGAGCCTGTTGTCATCTCTTACAGTAAGTCTTTTCATTTCACCTCGTTTAAGTATATTGGCTGGTTTAACGGCTTAATTGCGATGAAGAAGATTAAGTCCGAATTTAATAAGCATTAAGAGTAGAACAGCATCCTTTATTTCTTCTGGCTTCAATAACCATTGCATTTGGCTTTTTATCTTTAATGGAAAAGTTCAGATGACCCAAACTGGGGGAAGGAGGTGGGCTAGAGGGAAGGGCATGATGTTTAGCTGGCCTTTTCTGAAGTCTGTAGTTGCTGCTGCTGCAGCAGCAGCAGAAAAATGGTTGGAAGGTAAGGGGTTTGGATAAGATCCAGGAAAAACGCAAGATGAAGCAGGCAGCAAGGGAAAAAGGAGCGCCTCCAAGCTCTTCCCCAGTTTCCAAATGGGCTCTTTACTTTTACCAGCATGAGTGACCTCAAGAACACTTTGGATTCTGTAATTCTCCTGGAATGGGTGTAGACAGATCTTTTTTTCCTGTTAGTACAGCTAACACCAGATTAGCATTTTTCAAAAAGAACTTGACTAGAAAATGAAGGGAAACACAAAACTAAAAAAAGAAAATGCAAATGCATAGAAATGAACATAGATTCTAAGATAAAGTCTAGCCCCAGATTAACTCAACTGGCATGGACTACCACTCACCCACATGTGCACACATACACACACATATACACACCTGGTCCTTTCTCCTCCTCAACCCTATCTGTGGAACTCTGCCTCAAACCACTCCCCCTCCCTTTCAGGCCTTGAGTGTTTCTCTTATGTATTGCAGTCTTGGTTCTCTACTCTATTACATTCCTTACCCCTCTGTTTTCTGATGACCTCAAAACATGTTTGTCTCTTTCTAGGGGACTGTAAAGCTCTGAAAAGACAGGGACTAATCATAATCAACTTTGTACCCACAGTATCTGGCAAGTGAAATCATCCGTAAATGATTGTGGGACTGAAGTGTACCAGATTAGTTCTCCACAGCCTAGAATCATGACTATCCTTGGAAAGTAGCTCCTCTAAAAGCAAGGTTCTGAGAGCACACAGTGCTTTACACTCTAAGCTTAGATTTGTTTGACCCTGTGTAAACAGTTTGGGCAATTTATAATAGTATTGCCTTATAATTGTATTGGACTCTGTGGTTTTCAAAACATGTTTCACACAATATCTCAGTTGATTCTCCTAACAACCTGTAAGGAAATAAGACTTAGAGAGGTTAAATAACTAGCCCAAACTGATAGAGCTATATAATAGACTTAGAACTAGATCCATGTCTTTTAATGCATAATCCAGTAGTACTTCTAGTTTGGTATGCTGTATCCTCAGAGACCTTTCTTGGTTGGGTCATCAGTAACCTCACAAAACAATGCTAAGGCTTGCCTCCCCCTATCCTCTCTGTCTTTCATCCGCCCAATATGCACCAGCCCAGCCAGGAAGAGTGTCCAGCGATCATCTTGGAGCAAGCAAGTAGAAGAACCTTGCCAAATCATAACCAAGTGCCATGAGACCCAACAGTCCTCTTCCTAAGAATGTATCCTGGCAAATTCCCCCAACCTAGAATAACTTTTCTTAGAAAATCGGTGTGCTATCTAAGCCAAACATATCTGTGAGCAGAAATCAACCTGTAGCTTAGCAGTTTTCTACCTCTGAAATAACTGGATAGATGTGGAAAGATGTATGCATAAGGGTGTTCATAGAGCTAGGTTACAGTGGGAATATGCTGAAAACTACCTAATATCTAACAATAGGGGAAGAGGTAAAAAAAAAGTAAGGCACAATCATACTATGGACTGTCATGAAGTCAATATAACCAATGATTTCATATTCATCTATATTTATTGACATGGAAATATACACATGGCAATGCAAATCTTTTTAAAAAGCAGAATAAAAATCAACATTATATTATAACATTATACTTCAGAAAACAGTCTGGAAGGGTATTTTTAAAATGTTAACAGTAGTGGAATGTGTAACCTTGAGATTGATGGAAAAATACATGATCTTTATTTTTTCTTACATGTATTTTTTTGCAGTAAACATACATTACTTTTGCCTTAAGAAAATATATAACACATAATTTTTAAAGGAAGAACTGAATGCCAACCCTTACATTTATGGTCAATTGATTTTTGACAAGAGTAAAAATTTTGGCTCAAGAATAGTCTTTTCAACAAATATTGCTGGAACAACTGAATATTCACATGCAGACAAATGAATTTGGACCCCAATCTCACAACATATACAAAAATTAACTCCAAATAAATTCCTAAATATAAGACCTAAATATAACAGCTAAAACTATAAAATTATTTGCAGAAAACTTGTATGTAAATTATTAATTCTTTGGGCTTAGAACATTGTCTTCCCCAGTGATAATTTTTCAAAACTGTAACCACCCTCAGACAGGTATATAAATAGGTTGTTTTAGACCTTGATCTATGGCAAACAACACTGTGTATGTGTCTGTGTGTCTGTGTGTGTGTCTGTGTGTGTTGAGGAAAGGTGTACACAGAGAATGAAGGAGCCCTCCACCATCAGTCTTTTCCTGCTTCACATTGTGGCTATTAGCAAAGTGCTATTTTCTGAGCTTGTTGGCCAGGAGTTTATTTTGGTTAGAAAAAAGCAGTGATAGGAACCTAGACTAGCTGCATAAAAAGGGCCTCAGCTGAAATCTGCTCATGAGCAGAGGTAAGAGCTTTCTAAGCTATGCCTGTAATAGCACAGCCTTCCCTATTCGTTCCCTGAACTGTAGCCATCTTGGCTTCCTTGTAAGTAGAGTTGCTCTGTCTCACTCCACCCCACACTTATATTAATGTGTCCCTTTGTATTAAATTGGATGTTGCCTCCGGCTACTTCACTCTTCTAGGTAGGCACAATTTTAGTTTATCTTAGGTCAAGTTTCCTGGAAACAGATTCTGATACAGAGATTTGCATACAAGAGGTTAATTAGGGAATACATTTGGGATCAATGCCTGTGAGGAAGTGAGGGAAGCAGGACTTGGAGGAGGGAGAAGTTAAAATGGAAAGCTCCAGCTGCTCCCATGGGGAGCTCTGGAACCGGAATGGCCTTTCAGAGTAGTCTGAAACTGAGGCAAGGAGTGTGAGTTTTTGTACTCTCATTGGATGCGTGTGGCTTACCACCTCTATCCTTCATGGGAGGACATAACCACGGACAATGCCACTTTAGGCTAAGAGCAATTCCCGAAAGAGGGAAACAGCTGTGAATCATCAGCAGCCAACACTTCCAGCAGCTGGAGGAAATCTAGGTGGTGCACCATGATACCCGTGACAGTTACCTGGCCAAACCTCAGAGAAAGCTTTCAGAACAGGTTGCTGTGAATCCTGTCACCTCTTTTCCCACATTCTTTCATGGCTAGAATTGACAATTAGGAAGAAAGTTATAGGACTCCCAGATTTTGGATGTGAGCAACTGAAGAACTTTTTTCTTTTTTTTGAGTCTCAGTCTGTCACCCAGGCTGGAGTGCAGTGGCACCATCTCGGCTCATGGCAACCTCTGCCTCTTGGGTTCAAGCGATTCTCCTGCCTCAGCCTTCCTAGTATCTGGGATTACAGGTGTGTGCCACCACACACAATTTTTGTATTTTCACTCAAACTCCTGACCTCAAGTGATCCACCCGCTTCCCAAAGTGCTGGGATTACAGGCATGAGCCACTGCACCCAGTCCAACTAAAGAACTTGTTAAAAAGTCCCTGATTTGAGAAAATGGATGGATGTTGGTGCAATTTATTGAGATGGATAAGAGAAAAGCTTAGGGCAGAGAGAAATCAAGATTTTAGTCTTGGACAAGCTAAGTTTGAGATGTCTGTGAAACATCCAAATGGAGATGTAAATTAGGTAATTGAATATATGAGTGTGGAGCTTAGAGAAGTCTGGGATATTTATGTTACTTAGGATTTAGGATTGTGTTGAAAGGCATAGGAATGAATGAGATCATTTAAGAAAGGAGTACAGAATAAGAAGAGAAAGCCTAGAACTGAGTCTTCATGGAATCTTCAGCATTTAATGACTGGATAGAAGATGATGAGGAGACAGAGACGGAGTAATCAGAGAGGTAGGAAGAATGCCACAAGAGTACTGTGTCACAAGAGCAATGGGAAGAGAACGCTTTAAAGAATGAAGAAGTGTTTAGCAGAATTAAATATTGCTGGGCTCTTCATGGGCTAGAATGTATGGAGAAATAAATAAACAAACAAACAAACAAACATTGCTGGGAAGTGAAGCAAGTTGAGGATAGAATTTTTTCCTTCAGATTTAACAACATGAGAAGCCTTTGGTGATCTTTGTGAGAGCTCATTTTGGGGAATTTTGGGGACAGAAGGCCACATTGGTGTGGGTTGCATAACAAGTAGAAAGTGAGGCAATAAAGGCAGTGAGTATAGAATATTCACAAAATTGGCTGTGATTAAGAAGGAGCAAAGAAATATGGGGCAGTTAGCTGAAAGGGTATGTGAATTTAAAGAATTTGTTTGCTTGTCTGCTGGCTTACTTGTTTTTGGAAATTTTCATTGAAGTATAACTTATATAAAGAAAAGCACAAATCAGGTGTACAGTTTGATGAATTTTCGCAATCTGAATACAATCCATGGAATCAGCATCCAAATAAAAAAAGAACACTCCAGGAGTCCCCTTGTGACCAGTTCAGTAACTAGCCCCTACAAGGGTAACCATTATCCTAACTTCTAACACCACAGAGTAATTTTCCTTATATTTGAACTCTAATAGAGTCATCCAGTATGTATTCTTTAGTGTCTGGCTTTTATCACACAGCATTGTTTGTGAGATACATCCTTATTACTATGTATAATAGCGTTGTATTCACTCTCATTGTAGTGTATTATCCCAGTGTGTTAATTTATCCATTCTACTGCTAAAGGATATTAGGGTAGTTTCCAATTTGAGGTCATTACAAAGCAGTACATTCTTGTATGTGTTTCTTCTTTTAAATACTCAAATGAACCTTGAATGTATTTCAAACAAGTGATTTCTCACAAAGAACTCAAACTTTAAAAAACATAACTTTGTAAAAAAAAATACACAAATCTTAAAGACTATCCTATGATCTGATTTTGTAAATTAACTTCACAAATCTCAGAGCAATTTATTAAGATTGTAAATATTCATAAGATGTTTCTAGTTATATTTCCATATATTTGAGTGTTACTATGAAAGAGTTGCTCAAAAACTAATCCCCTCTGTAAATCTCCAAATGATTTTCCAGCTTCAAGTAATCCATAAGCCCATTTATGGCCACATTCCTTAAATGTTTGCTACAATATAAACGAGCAGTTAAGTACTGGAAAGAAACTTTTATTTCCAGGACCTATGTGGATAGGCAACAAGTCAAATTCAAACATCTTATTTAAAAAAAAAATTATTGAGGTGAAACTTACATAACATAAAATTAACCATTTATTTATAAAAACGAACAGTTCAATAACATTTAGTACATTCATGATGTTGTGCAACAATCACCTCTGTCTAGTTCCAAAACATTTTCATCATCCCAAAAGGAAGACCTTTACCCATTAAGCAGATTCTCTGCATTCCTCCTTACTCCGTCTCTCTGCCCCTGACAACCACCAACCTGCCTTCAGTCTCTATGGATTTGCCTATTCTGAATAGTTTGTGTAAGTGGAATCATACATTATGTGACCTTTTGTGTCTGGCTTCCTTCACTTAGCACAGAGTTTTTAAGGTTCAACCACACATTGCAGCATATATCAGTACTTCATTCCTTTTCATGGCTGAATAATATTCCATTGTATGAATGTACCACAAATTGTTTATTCACTCCTTTATTGACAGATATTTGAGCTGTTTCCACTTTGGCTATTGTGGATAATACTGCTGGAAACATGAATGCACATGTGTTTGTTGTAGTACCTGTTCTCAATTCTTTTGGGTATACACCTGGGAGTGAAATTGCTGGGTCATATCATAATTCTATGTTTAACCTTTTAAGGAACCACCAAACTTTTCTGCATAGTGGATCAACCACTTTACATTACCACCAGAAATGTAGAAAATCTTTTGCAATTTAAGACAGTCTCTCCACATCCTCTTCAAAACTTATTATTTTCTGCTTTGTTTGCTTTCATTTCTTGTTAACAGTCATCCTAGTGAATGTGAACACCTCATTCCAGTTTTTATTTAAATTTCTTAATGACTGATGATGTTGGGCATCTTTTCTTTTCATGTGCTATTTGGCCATTTATATATCTTCTTTGGAGAAACGTCTCTTCAAATTATTTGGCCACATATAATTCGGTTGTTTGTCTTTTTGTATTGAGTTGTAAGAGTTCTTTATATTTTCTGGACACTAGACCCTTATTAGATATATGGTTTACAAATATCTTTTCCCATTGTGTAGGTTGTCTTTTCACTTTCTTGATAATTTCTTTTAATGCAGTTGAGATAATCATGTGGTCTTTTTCCTTCCTTCTATTAATATGGTGGTTTACATTGATTGATTTTCCTTTGTTAAACCACCTTTGCATTCCTAGGATAATTCCACTTGGTCATGGAGAATAATCCTTTTAATATGCCATTGGATTCAGTTGGCTAGTACTTTCTGAGGATTTTTGCATCTATAATCATAAAGGATATTGGGCTATAACAAACATCCTATTTGAAAGGGAAAAAGAAGAAGGTAACAATGCTTTTTAATCAGGAAACAGAATAGGGAAAGTAAAAAATCACATAATAGCAATATAACCTTGAACAATATTTTGTAGCATTGGAAAACTTACTTGTCCATATATCTTGCAAGGAAATTTCTTTCAAGAAGGATCTTAATCTATTCAATATATTAAAAACAACTAAATTTTAAGTTCAAGACATTTTAGAGAAGAGGAAACAGTGCCACAGAAGATAAGTGATTTGCATGTGGTGACATTTATGAGAAGCAGGAATTGGCAGTGTTATTTTCTAACCACTCACTTTCCACTACACCACTCTATCTTTTACTACTAATCTCTAAGACTTCGGCTTCCTTACCAAAAAATCCATACCACGAAATTTCCCCTTGCTTCTAACTACAAAAGTGTTCTGCAATTTAAGCCAGTTTCTCCCCTGTACATTCTTTGGTAAGGCTAGAAAACAGTCAGTCAGGAATTTTTTTTTTTTTTTTTTTTTTTGAGATGTAGCCTTGCTCTGTCACCCAGGCTGGAGTGCAGTGGTGCAATCTCTGCTCACTGCAAGCTCCATCTCACAGATTCACGCCATTCTCCTGCCTCAGCCTCCTGAGTAGCTGGGACTACAGGTGCCCGCCACCACACCCGGCTAATTTTTTATATTTTTAGTAGAGACAGGGTTTCACCGTGTTAGCCAGGATGGTCTCGATCTCCTGACCTCGTGATCCGCCTGCCTCGCCCTCCCAAAGTGCTGGGATTACAGGTGTGAGCCACTGTGCCCGGCCCAGTCAGTCAGGATTTTATTGTGAAAACCTTTCATAGCTGGGCACAGTGACTCACACCTGTAATCCCAACACTTTGGGAGGCCGAGGCCAGAGGATGGCTTGAGGCCAGGAGTTTGAAACCAACCTGGGCAGTACAGTGAAATTCCATCTCTAAAAAAATATTTTTTACACTGGTTTTCATCTCTTTATTACCTCATGGAATTTTTAATTTTTTTAACTTTTGATTTTTGGGGTATATAGTAGGTATATATATTTATGGGTTACATGATATATTTTGATGCAGATATGCAATGAGTAATAATCACATCAGAGTAAATGGGATATCCATCACTTCAAGAATATATCCTTTATGTTGCAAACCATCAAATTGTACTCTTAATTATTTTAAACTGTACAATTAAATTATTTTCTACTATAGTTACTCTGTTGTGCTAGCAAATACTAGGTCTTATTCATTCCTTCTATTTTTTTGTACCCATTAACCATCTCCACTTTTTCGCCATCCAGTACTACCATTCCCAGCCTCTGGTAACCATCCTTCTACTTTATCTCCATGAGTTCAATTGTTTTAATTTTTAGCTCCCACAAATAAGTGAGAACATGCAAAGTTTGTCTTTCTGTTCCTGGCTTATTTCACTTGACATAATGACCTCCATTCCCATCCATGTTGTTGCAAATGACAGGATCTCATTCTTTTTTGTGGCTGAATAGTACTCCATTGTGTATATGTGCCACATTTTCTTTATCCATTCATCTGTTGATGGACACTCAGGTTGCTTCCAAATCTTGGCTTTCGTGAGTAGTGCTACACTAAACATGGGAGTGCAGTTATCTCTTTGATATACTGATTTCCTTTCTTTTGGGTATATACCTAGCAGTGGGATCGCTGGATCATATGGTAGCTCTATTTTCAGTTGTTTGAAGAACCTCCAAACTCCAAACTGTTTTCTAAAGTAGTTTTACTAATTGACATTCCCATCAGCAGTGTACAAGGGCTCTCTTTTCTCCACATCCTCACCAGCATTTGTTATTGCCTGTCTTTTGTATATAAGCCGTTTTAACTAGAGCAAGATGATATCTCATTGTAGTTTTGGTTTGCATTTCTCCAGTGATCAGTTTTATTGAGCACCTTTTCATTTGACTGCCATTTATATGCCCTCTTTTGAGAAATGTTTATGCAGATCTTTTGACCATTTTTAAATTGGATTATTAGATTTTTTTTCTTATAGAGTTGTTTGAGCTCTTTACATATTCTGGTTGTTAATCCTTTGTCAGATGAATAGTTTGCGAATATTCTCTTTCATTCTGTGAATTGTCCATTCATTTTGTTGATGGTATCCTTTGCTGTGCAGAAGCTTTTAACTTGACATGATCTCATTTGTCCATTTTTGCTTTGGATGCCTGTGCTTGTGGGGCATTACTCAAGAAATCTTTGCCCAGTCCAGTGTCTTGAAGACTTTCCCCCAAGTTTTCTTGTAATAGTTTCCCAGTTTCAGGTCTCATATTTAAGTCTCTAATCAATTTTGATTTAGTTTTTGTTTATGGTGAGAGATAGGGGTCTAATTTCATTCTCCTGTATATGGATATCCAGTTTTCCCACACCATTTATTGAAGAGACTGTCCTTTCCCCTTTGTATGTTCTTGGCACCTTTGTTAACAATGAGTTTACTCTCAATGTATGGATTTATTTCTGGGTTCTCTATTCTGTTCCAATGGTCTATGTGTCTCTTTTTATGCCAGTACCATGCTGCTTTGTTTACTATAGCTCTGTTGTATACTTTGAAGTCAGGTAATGTGATTCTTCCAGTTTTGATTGTTTTTCTTAGTATAGCTTTGGCTACTCTGGGTATTTTATAGTTCACATAAATTTTAGGATTGTTTTTTCTATTTCTGTGAAAAATATCGTTGGTATTTTGATAGGGATTGTGCTGAATCTATAGATTGCTTTGAGTAGTATGGACATTTTAATGATTCTTCCAACCCATGAACATGGAATATCCCTCCATTATTTTGTGTCCTCATCCATTGCTTTCATCAGTGTTTTATCATTTTCATTGTAGAGATCTTTCATGGTAGAGATCTTTTTAGATTTATCAAAATTAATTTCTTTAATTCCTATATATTTAATTTTACTTGTAGCTCTTGTAAATGGTATTACTTTCTTGATTTCTTTTTTCAGATTGCTCACTGTTGACACATGGAAATGTTACCGATTTTTGTATGCTGATTTTGCATCCTGCAAATTTACCGATTTCCTTATCGGTTCTAATAGTGTTTTCATTGAGTATTTAGGTTTTCTCCAAATATAAGATCATATCATCTGCATAAAAAGGATAGTTTGACTTCTTCATTTCCAGTTTAGATGCCCTTTATTTCTTTCTTCACTGGGAGACTTTATTACAGCTTCCACCTCATTACTTGTTATTGGTCTGTTCAGGGTTTGGATTTCTTCCTGGTTCAATCTTGGTAGGTTGTATTTGTCTAGGAATTTGTACATTTCTCTAGATTTTCCAATTTATTGGTACATAGTTGCTCATAGTAGCACTAATGATCTTTTGAATTTCTGCAGTATCAGTTGTAATGACTCCTTTTTCAGCTCTGATATTATTTGAGTCTTCTCTCTTTTTTTCCTAGTCAGTCTGAATAATGGTTTGTCAATTTTCTTTATGTTTTAAAAAAGTTTTTGTTTTGTTGATCTTCTATATTGTTTTCTTCATTTAAATTTCATTTACAATCTTTCTGCTTTGATCTTTATTATTTCTTTTCTTCTACTAATTTTGCTAATTTTATTAGTCATGCATTTGATATTTTACTGATTTTATTAATCATGCATTTGAAATTTTTCATCTTTTTTATAAAGGCATTTATAACTATAAACGTCCCTCTTACTGCTGCTTTTGCTGTATCCCTTAGGTCTTGGTATGTTGTGTTTCCAGTATCATTTGTTCCAAGAAAATCTTCAATTTCCTTCTTAATTTCTTCATTGACTCACTGGTCATTCAGGTGCATATTGTTTAATTTCCATGCATTTGTACAGTTTCCGAAATTCCTCTTATTTATTTCTAGTTTTTTTCCGCTTTGGTCAGAGAAGATACTTAATATTGTTTCAATTTTTAAATACTTTAAGATTTGTTTTGTGACCTAACTTATGTTCTATCTTTGATAATGATCCATGTGCTGAGGGAAAAAAATGCATATTTTGCAGTTGTTGGATAAAATGTTCTGTAAATATTTATTAGGTCCATTTGTTTCATAGTATAGATTAAGTCTCATGTTTGTTGGTTTTTTTGTCTGGAAGATCTGTCCAGTGCTGAAAGTGGGGTGTTGAAGTCTCCAGATATTGTTGTATTGGAGTCTCTCTCTCTTTTGCTCAAATAATATTTGCTTTATATATCTGGGTCCTCCAGTGTTGGGTGTGTATATATTTACTTGGTGTTCTATAACCTTCTTGCAATTGGATGTTGATATCTTTCTCTAGGTTTAGACAAAGTCTTCTTTACTTTTCTCCCTCCTCTCCTCAAGTAGAAGGAAGGGGTCTTTTTAGGAACTGTGAGCTATGCTGTCTGGGGTTAGGGGACAGGTGGTACAAGCACTCCCTTAGCCACCCTGGCTGGTGTCCCAGTAGGTCACATGTTCCCCAAGTCCACTGGTTCTGAGTCCAGCTCAGTACTATGACTTGCCTTGGAGTTGCAGTTCTTGTGATCTAGACTACTTTCAAGTTTTTTAGGGTCCCAGACACCTTTAGCCATTAGTGGCAAGGCTTAGTAGAACTCAAGTTCCCACCACTGGGACGGGCAATTCCCCTCTGGTTAGGGCTCATCTAAATGCTCTCTCTATGGTTGGGCATCAGCTGAGTTCAGTGCAGTTTTGCTTTCTGTTGTGACAGGACAGCACTGAATTCAACGCAGTCTCATGATTGCTGTGCTCTCCCTCTCACAAGCAAACAGATCATCTTTTAGTGATAAATGGCTACTGTCAGGAGGTGGGGGACAGGTGGCGTCAGCAATACAAGATTGTCTCTCCTATCCTCTTCAGTGCCTATTGCAGCAGTATAAAGTTAAAACTGGTACTGTGATTATTTACCTGATTTTTTATTCTTATGGAGGTGCTTTTTTTCATACAGATAGTTGTTAAATTTGGTGTTCCTGAGGAGCAGATGATTGGTGGAGACTTCCATTTGGTCATCTTGCTCTACCTCCTCTCCAAAATATATGTATTTTTTAGTTAGCTGGGCATGGTGGTGCTTGCCTGTAGTTCTAGTTATTCTGGAGGCTGAGGTGGGAGGATTCCTTAAGCCAAGGAGGTCAAAGCTACAGTGAGCTATGATGGCACTGCTGTACTCCAGTCTGGGCAACAAAACAAGACCCTGTCTCTAAAAAAAACAAACAAAAAAAAACCTTTCAGATACTGAAGTAAAATTATCCATGTGTCCAAGTTCTTTAATCTTTTCTTTGTTAGTATTATTTCCTAAGGTTTTCAAGCTACAACATCTTGGACTGGTACATGCTTTCTATACCTCTCAAGGCTAATATACTATCTTAATAAAGGTGAGTTCACAGGATAATCTGAGCAGCTGTTGATTGTGAAAGTGGATGTGAGATTTTGAAGTTTGAAAAGTGACATGAAAATACTAAACCTATTTGAAATGTTCAGGTTGAAATGTTCAAATTAAGAGTAATGTTGAGAGACAAGAGAGTAAAAACATGTACAATAATGGTTTAATTCACATGCATGAGTCAATCATATTTAGTAAGTGGGTGGTACTAGAAGTGGGTGGAAATAGGATGGTGAAAATGAGGGAGAAAAACCAACTATAAAAAGAAGTGTCAATTCAAAGTTCAGAGGAACTATAAGTGAATCAATCTGTATTCCTGCAAAATAATTTACACAATGATCTGTCACATATCAAGCTTAATATGACATGCTGCCTCTGGTATTCTTGTGAGGAAGTGTCAAAGAGCCCAACATTTCAGTTTTTTTCATTGGTAATTTCAAAGTCTGTAGCACTCTGGTTCTATTGTATTTTGTCTTTTTGAATTTTTCCCACATTTCCCCACTTTTGGTGATTCTTTCTCCTTGCTTTTACTTCCTACAGCTGAACTGCTTCCTCCTGCCCACCCCTCTTTGCAACTGTGGAGCCCCACACTGGCCACTATGCTTCTCCAATGGCCTTGACCACCACTGCAGCCACCATCTAAAGAGAATTGAGAGATTCCTCTCACTTCCTCTTTTTCAGGTTCCCAAGAGCTGCAGCGGCAATAGTAGCCTCATACATGTTTTTTGGTAAACATAGTTGCACTTCTGTTAAGTTTATGCTTAGAATTGAAATCATTAAGTCATGCAGCATGGATATATATTCCACTTTGAAAGATACTGCCAAGGAGCTTTTCAAATTCTTGTACCAATTTATAATCCTACCAGTGATTAATAACAATTCAAGTTTCTCTTCATCCTCGCTAAACAGTTGGCATTGTCTTTGTTTTTTTATTCTTTCATTTTAGCCATGCTGATGAAAATGTAGTGGTATCTTTTTGGTTTGTTGTTGTCCGTGTCTTTCTTTTAATTATTTTGAAATAATTGTAGACTCATGAAAAAGTTACAAAAATAGTACAAAGCATTCCAAGATACCCTTCACCTAACTTCCCCTGATACTAGAATCTTTTTTTTTAAGACAATGTCGTATGCTATTGCCCAGGCTAGAGTGCAGTGGCTGGCAGTATTATAGCTCAAACTTCTGGGCTCAAGGGATCCTCCCGCCTCAGCCCCACCAAGTAGCTGTGACTACAGCAGTGTGCCACCATGCCAGCTAACGTTAACATCTTAAACACCCATAGTTCAGCTTTAGCAACCATGATATTAATATTGATCAAATACAATTAGCTAATTTACAGACCTTATTTGAATTTTGTCAGTTGTCCCACTAATGTCTTCTTTCTGGTCCAGGATCCAATTGCATTTAATTACCATGTCTCCTTAGTCTCATCCAATCTGTGACAATTCCTCAGTCTTTATCTTTCGTGACTGCAGAAGGTTAAATAATGGTCCCAAAGATGTTCATGTTCTAACCCCAGTCTTATATGACAAAAGGGACTTTGCAGATACAATTAAGTTAAGAATCTTAAGATGAGGTGATAACTCTGGATTGTTCAGGTAGCCCCAATGTAATCACAAGGGTCCTTAATAAGGGGGAAGGCAGGCAGGAGAGCAGAGTCAGTAGTAGGAAATACAACAGTGGAAGCAAAATGGTGGAGCAGTGTAAGGAAAGGGTCATGAACCAAGGCATGCAGGTGGCCTCTAGAAGGTTAAAAGACAAGGAAATTGATTCTCCCTTTGGAGACTCCAGAAGGAATGCAGCCCTGCTGACAACTTAACTTTAGACTTCTGTCCTCCAGAACTGTAAGAAAATGAACTTGCGTTACTTTAAGCCACTATGTTTGTGGTAATTTCTTACAGCAGCAATAGGAAACTAATACAATGACCTTTATACTTTTGAAGAGCACTAGTCAGCTATTTTGTAGAATGTCCCTAATTAGAGCTTGTTTGACATTTTCTCATGATTAAATTGAGGTTATGCATTTTTTGGCAAGCATATCACAGATGTGATATTGTACTCTTAATGCATCATGTCAGGGGTTATGTGGTGCTAATATGCCTTATTATTGCTGATGGTAATCTTGATCACTTGGCTAAGATGGTGTTTACTCAGTTTCTCCACTATAAAGTTGTTATTTTCCCTTTTGTAATTGATAAATTTTGGGGGGTAGATACTTTGAGACTATACTAATATCTTTTTTCTCTTTACATTTTTGCCCACTAATTTTAGCATGCATCAACATTTCTTGCTGGCAATAATTATTACTGTGATGTTTGCCTAATGATTGTTATCTATTTCCATCATTCTTTATACATTTATTAATTGGAATTCTTCTATAAGAAAAAGCTATCCCTAGCTTTTCTAGAATGGAAGGGAAAAAAGAAAGAAAGAAAGAAAGAGCTATCCCTCTCCTAACTTTATATCAGTGTGGACCCGAGTATATTTCTTTTATTCTATCAGTTATAATCCATTATTATTGTTTATTTACTTTGCTGTTCAAATTGTCCCAGATATGGCCACTGAAAACTCCCTATAGCTGCCTATTCTATAAAGATATTCTCCTAATTTTTTTTTCTGAAAGCTATATTGTTTTACCTTTCACATTTGTATCTGCAAACCATCTGGAATTCATTTCTGTATATGGTATGAAGAAAAGGTCAACATACATTTTCCTTTGTATGGATACTTAAGTAATTACTTACCGAAAGCACCAATTATTGAAAAGACTGTCATTTCCCCCATTAAATTGCAATGTTGTCTTTGACATAATGTATGTGTGGATTTGTTTCTAGATCCTCTGTTCCATTGGTCTACTTGTCTATCCTTGTGTCAATGCCATATTAACTTAATACGTGTAGCTAGATAAGGCTTGGTTTCTGTCATTATGTCTTGTTTTGTCCTTCAAATTTGCCTCAGTTATTCTTGGCCTTTTACATTTCCGCATACGTTTTTGAGTTGACTTGTCAATTTCCACAAATAAAAAAAATCCTGTTGGAATTTGGGATTGTCTTGAATCTATAGATCAAATCGGTAAGAAGTGATGTCTTTACAATACTGAGATTTACGATTTACCCATTTATTTAGGTCTCATTTACTGCCTCTCAAAAAATGTTCTGGAACTTTCTGTTTGGAAGCCTTGCACACTTTTTCTGGTTTTGCTCTTAGATATTGGATGTTTTTCAATGCTATTTTGTTTTTGTTTTATAGCTTGCTTTTAGGAATAAACCCATTTGAGAATACAGATATTTTTCATATCTTCTTCCCATAGTGACAAATACAAGAAAAATTGACAAAGGGGAGTTTTATAATTTTTAGATGAAGCAGGATGTGAATACAAAGAGAAAGATAAAAGCACTCCAGACTGATGATAGTAAAACTGATTATGTAAGTGAAATCTCAGATTATGAGTCTTCTTCAGACGAAGATATCTTAGATGAATTTTTTCAAACTCAAGAATTGACGAGTGAAGAATATGTTTATAAAGACAAAAAAGAATGACAAAGCAAAACAAAAAAGACACAAAAAATAATGACAGTTATTTAATAGGATTTTTGTTTTGTTTTGTTTTGTTTGAGATAGAGTCTTGCTCTTGTCGCCCAGGCTGGAGTGCAAAGGCGTGATCTCGGCTTACTGCAACCTCCACCTCCTGGGTTCAAGAGATTCTCCTGCCTCAGCCTCCAGAATAGCTGGGATTACAGTTGCCCACCACCACGCCCAGCTAATTTTTTGTATTTTTGGTAGAGATGAGGTTTCACCATGTTAGCAAGGTTGGTCTTGAACTCTTGCCCTCAGGTGATCCACCCATCTCAGCCTCCCAAAGTGCTGGGATTATAGGTGTGAGCCCCCGCGCCTGGCCAGAAGTACTTTTTATGCAGTATTTTGGACATGGAACTGAACCATCACTTTTTGCTAAGAGGCCATGTGACCACATTCTATATTTTTAAGATGTTTTTGTGACAAAATTTACTTGATACAAAGGCAAGAGGATCACTTGAGCCCAGGAGTTAAAGACCAGACTGGGCAATAAGGCAAGACCCTGTCATTACAAAAAGTAATTTTTTAAATTACCTGGATATAAGGGCATGCACCTGTCATCCTAGCTACTTGTGAGACTGAGGCAAGAGGATCACTTGAACCCAAGAGTTTGAGGCTGCAATGAGCTATGATCTCACTACTGGACTCCCGCCTGGGCAACAGAGACCCCATCACCAAAAAAAAAAAAATTTTAATTTTTAGAGAAAGAGAGTATACTTTCTCTATTGAATTTTTTGTAGTATCTTTGTCAAAAGTAAGTTGAATATGTATATACACCTATCATTTAGATATGTTGAAATTATATGTTATATATATTTATTTGTACGTATGCTATTTTGTTCCACAGATCTGCATGTGTATTCTTACATCAATACCACATTGTCTAGATTAGTAGAGTCTAATAGTAAGTATTAAGGTAGTGGGAAGCTGGGGAGGAAGTGGGGATGGTTAATGAGTACAAAAATAAATTAGAAAGACTGAATAAGACCTACTATTTGATAGCACAACAGAGTGACTATATTCAATAATAACTTAATTGTACATTTAAAAATAATTGAAAGCATGTAATTGAATAGTTTGTGACTCAAAGGATAAATGTTTGATGGCATGGATACCCTATTCTCCGTAATGTGTTTATTTCACATTGCATGCCTGCATCAAAACATCTCATGTACCTCATAAATATATACACCTACTATATACCCATAAAAATAAAAAATATTAAAATAAAAACATTTGAAATCAGGTAGTATAAATACCATGATTTCACTCTTTTTCAAAATCGTTTTTGATATTTTAGGATCTTTGAATTTTCATACAAATTTTAGAATCTTGTCAATTTCTACAAAAATAAGCTAGGATTTTGATGGAGATTGCCTCGAATTCATAGGTCAATTTTCAGAGGATAGACATTGATAGGAGTACAATTAATTTTTATATATTGATCTTGTGGCTTGAAATCTTGACAAACTAACTTATTTTGCAGAGGAAGTAGCTTGTTTTGCAGAGGAAATGAAGGGAGAGACTATAAACCGTTCTGTCAAGACATTTGGCGGTCATAAGGAGTAGGAGAGAGAGAGAGTAGTTAGCTGAAGGGTAATGTCAATTTGAAAGATGTTTTTATTATTTGGCTGGATGGCTTTCTTTTCTTTTTATTTTTGCTCTATTGTATTAATGAGATAATTTTAAATAGGTTTAAAAGCTGAAAGACCCAAGAGAGAAGAAATACTTTAATGTAGAACAGAGACAATATTATCAAATCATCAATAATTTAAGGAGGGCATAGAATTTTTGCTCTGTAAAACACACCCTTCCTTACCAACACACATAAACATGGACTGCCCTACCCTTCATCCTTCCAATAGAGTCATGTTGCAATTATTATTTAAGCTGATGTTCGTTGTTTACATTATTATGACTATTATGACTATGTCAATATCTATCACTGTTGAGTCAAGTTACACTATGATTATATTTCTTCTCTTCTACATCTCTTTTCTCCCTAGAGTTAGTGTGTCCTTTTTAAAAAAGTGTTGATTTTTTATTTATCACCAATGTTCCTTAAATTCTGCTCTTCCCCAAATACTGTTTTTCACATGATCAAAGGAATCTGGAATTCTGTCAGTTTCATATTTTTAATGGGGAATTTGTCCTACAGGCCTCCATTCCTTTGATCCACTGTGGACCGATTGCCTTCTAGGCTTGCTGCACGGCTACCGTCTTAGTGCTTCCTTTCATTCCCCTGCTCTATGATGGATTTCCTATTTCCTGAGTCCCAAACAGTCCTGCCTCTTGGAGCCTTTCCTCTAGTTACTTCCTAAGAAAGTTTTCTTAGATCTTACATGTTTGAAAATTTATTTATTCTAAGCTAAATCTTGGTTAATAGCTTTGCTAGGTATAAAATTTTTATTTAAAAATAATTTTAGAATTTAGATAACATTTTTTCATTGTTTTCTAACTTCCAGTGTGCCTACTAAAAATTCTGATGCCATTCTGGCTCCCCAGTCCTTTATATATAACCTGTTTTTTTTTTTTCTGGAAGCTTTTAATATATTTTATTTATCCCCTATGTTCTCAATGTTTGTGGTGATTTGCCATAATGCAGCTTCATTTTTGTTAATTGAACTGGGCACTTACTTGTTGGACCTTTACAATCTGGATACTTATGTCCTTAATTAATGGGAAATGTATACCATTTCTTTTATAACTTCCTACTACCCATTTTCTCTCTTCTTTCTTCCTAGAACTCCTGTTGATTGAATTTTGGCCTTCTCAATTGACTCTCTATTTTTTCTTATCTTTTCTCTCCAATTTTCCATGACTATTTTTTTGCTTTCCTTTCTGGAGTCTTATCTTACAACTTTTCCAATGATTATTTAAAATCCAGTAATACTGTTTTAAATTTCTAATGGCTGTTTCTTGTCCTATATTCCTTTTTTAAAAAGGATCTTATTTCAGTTTCTTGAATAAAATAACATCTCTTTTTGGGGGAGGGGAAATGAAGAGAAGTGAATTTTAACGGGTTCGAATATACAATTTGGTAGAAGAAATAAGACTTAGTGTTAAATAGATCAGTAGGATGACTATATTTTATAATCGATTGTACATTTCAAAATAGCTAGAAGACAAGAATTTGCATGGCTGTAGCTTTAAAAAAGATATTCAAGGTGATGAATATCCCAAGTATATTGATTTGACCTTTATAAATTATATGAATGTATTAAATTATCGCATGTCTCCCCCCGCCAAAAAATACCACAGGCTAGATGGCTTAAACAGCAGAATTTTATTTTTCACAGTTCTAGAGGCTGGAAAGTCTAAGACCAGGGCTCTGTCCAATTCAGTTTCTGTTAAGGGCTCTTTTCCTGGCTTGCAGATGGCCACCTTATTGCTGTGTGCTCACAGAGCAGGAGAAGAGAGAGAGAGAGAGAATGTGTGTGTGTGTGTTTGTGTGTGTGTGTGTGTGTGTGTCTGAGCTCTCTGGTGTCTCTTCTTATAAGGGCACTTATCCTATTGGATCAAGGTTCCACTCTTATGACCCCATTTAACTTTAGTTACTCTCTCACAGACCCTATGTCAAAATACAATCACATTGTGGGTTAGGGCTTCAATATATGCATTTAGTCCATAAGAGAGGCACTATCTCACAGCTGCCTAACATATACAGGATCAAGAGAGGTTTTATTAAAAATAATTATAGGCAGTGTGCAATGACTCATGTCTGCAATCCCAGTGCTTTAGGAAGCTGAGGCAAGAGGATTGCTTGAGGCCAGGAGCTTAAGATCAGCCTGGGCAAAATAGTGAGACTCCCTCTCTACAAAAAATTTTTAAATATAGTATTAAAATTTAATTATTATATATAATTAAAAATGTGTCCTTGGAGTTATAAATGAACACAAGATCCAAAGAAACTCTACAAAGTTGTGAGAGAGATGTATTGACAAAAGCACCACTTCCTTGAACTAAAAGAGGCTGAGACTTTCCAAAATGGAAAGAGGCTTCTGGACCATCAAGTTTCTATGGACAAGAAGCAGACTAAGAAAGCTACTAAGGTACAAATATGGATCATTTCTTCTGGAAAATAAAAGATATCTCGGAGTCCAGAGCCAAGGATTACGGAGAACATTGAACTGGGGAACGGGAACCACTCCCAGAGAACAGAAGTAGGTCCTAATTACACTCCTTGTCCCAAGGAAAGGAAGTCCTGACAACATGCCCCAGTCTAGATTTCAGAATGCCTTCTACTTGCTTCCTGTTCCTCTAATTTTTGAAAGGAAATGTCTACTGAAGCTACCCTGTTCCTCTCACCACTGCATATTGAGGTGTGATGAGGACACGTAAATTTTCATTTCAGTTCACGGGTCTTTAGACTAAGAGGAGTCACATAGGAGGTTCGGTACCTGAAGTGTCTCATTCACATCTGGATTCAATTAGGTAAGAACCTGGACTCCACATCTGAAACCATAATGAAATGAGAATTTTGCTGGGGAGAAGGTGACTACATTTTGCCTCTGGAATGAATGTAAATGATTGTAGCAATCATTTACTGTTCTGCTTGCAAAAATGTAGATTGTTTGCAAACAGTGGATTGCAGCAGAAGCTATGTGACTTCAAGAAGCCTTTCAGTTTTCACTCTTGCCATCTAGGAACCTTGGGACTTCCATGAATAGAAGTCCAAGCTAGCCCCCTTGAGGACAGGAGACTAAATGGATAAAAAAAGACCCAGCTGACAGGTACCACCAACTGACAGAATGTGGATGGGACCATCTAGGACCATCCAGCCCCAAGAACATCACTAGATTACTGCAGTCACAATGAGCGACCCTCAGTAAGATCAGCAGAACTTCCCAGCTGAACCTAGACCAAATTCCTCACCCACAGAATCATGAGCAAATAAGAGTGGTTGTTGTTTTAAGGCACCAAACAAAAGGAAAAAATGTCTTATCTCTCTAAGGAAATTAATTATTGAGTTTTTAAAGTTTTCTGTTCTATGCATTATCTCTGTTTTCTTAGAGTTTTTTGTTCTCTTTGTGTGTGTGTGTGTGTGTGTGTGTGCTTGTGTATGTATTTGTGTTGTTTCTCTCTTTCACATTAGATGCTTTTCCCAAATGCCTGAAGATCCTCTACTACCTATTTGTATTTTTAAATGGAAGTATTTTTAAGTCTTACTAACTGGTAGGCTTCACTCTAGATGATTGGGCAGGAACCCAGAAATTCCATTGGAAGGACAATTATCTACACAAGACATCCTTGTGTTGCATGATCCCAATTTGCACAAATTTTAGTTACCACCAGTCCCCCAACAGCACAGTTCAAATTTCAGTTATCACAGAATATTAACTGTGAGGAATACCATAAAGTACAAACTTTGTTGCTAGATCTTCAGCCCATGAATAATTATGTAAATAACTGTATATAACTATGTAATAACTATGTAAATAAATAAATATGTGCATCAATACCAAAGTCTATCAGTGACTGGTCACTGTGCATCTGTTATCCAGTTCATGCACACACCACAAAGCATGGACTGTTCTTGTGCTGTCTCCTTGTCCCCCAGTGATAAACCCACATGATATTTTACAGAAATGAATAATCAAAGAGGGAATTGGCTAACAAAGATGAAAGTACAGCAAAGAAACGAAAAGTGAAAGTACTGGAAGTGAAATTGAATTTGATTTGAAAATGTGATAGCAAAGCAAAGATAGGACAGAGTCTACATAAACCTATGATGCAAACAATATTGAAAACTTCAGTGAAAATTTTAAAAGGTAAAATCACATCGACATCTTTTAATCTAAATTGCACTAGGAACAGAAAGCTGCTTATGGTTAAAACAATACTTTGGATTGAAGACTGTAATTTAAAAATCACAATCAGTTTGGCTAGTGTTCAGGCCAAAGCATTGAAGTTATTTCCAGTAAAGGCTGCTGTAATCATTTAAAAAGTCTGCATGAATTGATTAGTGCTAACCTATCTAAAGAAGTTACTAGCACGTATACCACTGTAAAAGTTGCACCCAGATTCCAAAGATTAATTAAGGCTGGTGGTTATGGTAATCATCGACCATTTGATGTTGAAGAGACAGGTCTTTTTTGAAAGGCAACCTCATCAATAACTTATACGACAAAAGATGAAGGGGCACCAAGTGACCATAAAGGAAAGATTCTAGATATTCAGCCAGAGAAACTTAGTGAATATAAACTTACTGACATAAAGGAGGAAAGTGGTTGTGACAGAAAGGATATAGATGTCCCAGAGGAAGAGATACTGGGGAAAAGACCTTCACCTTAAATGAACTTTCAGAGATATTTTGCAAGATTGAAAGTACAAAGGATAAAATGTTGGAAGCTGATCCAAACTTAGAAAGGAACATGACAATTTCCATGCCAAGGCATGGAAAAGATGCTTGATTCATATTGTAAATTATACTACAACAAGAAGAGAAGCACTGTTCAAACTACTTCTTTTCAATTTTTTGTTTTGTTTTTTTTTTTTTTTTGAGACAGAGTCTCACTCTGTTACCCAGGCTGGAGTGCAGTGGCATGATCACGGCTCACTGCAGCCTTCACCTCCCGGTCTCGTAGGATCCTCCCACCTCAGCCTTCCCATTAGCTGGGACTACAGGTGTATGACACCACACCTGGCTAATTAAAAAAAAAAAAAAAAATTGTAGAAACGAGGTTGTACTATGTTGCCCAGACTGGTCTTGAATTCCTCAAGTGATCCTCCTGCCTCAGCCTCCCAAAGTGCTGAGATTACACATATGAGCCACCATGCCCAGTCTTAAATGTTCTCATTTCTATATATTTGGAGGGTACAAGTGCAGATTTCTTACATGCATATATTGCATAGTGGTGAAGTCTGAGCTTTTAATGTGCCCATTACCCAAATAGTGAACATTGTACCCAACAGGTAACTTTTCAGCTCTCATCCTCTCCACCTTCCCACCTTTTGTAGTCTCCAATGCCTATTATTCTACCCTGTATGTTCATAGGTACCCATTGTTTAACACCCACTTATAAGTGACTACATGCAGTATTTGACTTTCTGTTTCTGAGTTATTTCAGCCTGGATAATGGCCTCCAGTTCCATTTATGTTGCTGCAAAAGACATGATTTCATTCTTATTTTATGGCTGAGTAGTATCCCATGATGTATATGTACTACATTTTCTTTATCCATCCTTCCTTGATGGGCACTTGATTCCATATCTTTGCTATTGTGAACAGTCCTGTGATAAACATATGAGTGCAGGTATAATGATTGCTTTCCCTCTGGGTATACACTAGGTAATGGAGTTGCTGCATCAAATGATGGTTCTATTTTTAGTTCTTTTTTTTCTTTTCTTTTCTTTCCTTTTTTTTTTTTTTGAGACAGAGTCTCGCTCTGTTGCCAGGCTGGAGTGCAGTGGCGCGATCTCGGCTTACTGCAACCTCTGCCTTCTGGGTTCAAGCAATTCTCCTGCCTCAGCCTCCCGAGTAACTAGGATTACAGCTGACCACCACCACACCTGGCTAATTTGTTTGTATTTTTAGTAGAGACGGTGTTTCACCCTGTTGGTCAGGATGGTCTCGATCTCTTGACCTCATGATCCATCCACCTCGGCCTCCCAAAGTGCCAGGATTACAGGCGTGAGCCATCGTGCCTGGCCTATTTTCAGTTCTTTAGGAAATCTCCAAACTGCTTTCCACAGTGGCTGAACTAATTTACATTCTCACCAACAATGTATAAGTTTTCTCTTTTCTCCACAGCCTCACCAATATATGTTGTTTTTAGACTTTTTATTAATAGCTATTCTGACTGGTGTAAGCTGGTATCACATGGTTTTAATTTGCATTTCTCTGATGATTAATGATGTTGAACATTTTTCATGTGTTTGTTGTTTGCTTGTATGTCTTCTTTTGAAAAATGTCTGTTCATGTCCTCTGCCCACTTTATAATGGGCTTATTTTTTTTTTTTTTTTTTTTGTCTTATTGAGCTACTTGAGTTCTTTGCAGATTTTGGGTATTAGCCCTTGTCAGATACATAGTTTGGAAATATTTTTTCTCATTCTGTAGCTTGTCTGTCTACTATGTTTTTTTCTTTTCTGTGCAGAAACTTTTTAGTTTAATTAAATCCTATTTGTCTCTTTTTGTTTTGTTGGGTTCGCTTTTGAGACCTCAACTTGGTCATAAATTCCTTGCCTAGGTTAATGTCCAAAAGAGTTTTTTCTACGTTTTCTTCTAGGATTTTTATAGTTTCAGGTCTTATGTTTAGCTCTTTAATCCATCTTGAGTTAATTTTGTATATGGTGAGATGTATAGATCCAATTTCATTCTTCTGCCTATGTCTATCCAATTTTCCCAGCACCATTTATTGAATAGGCTGTCCTTTCCCCAGTGTATATTTTTGTTGACTTTGTCAAGGATCAGTTGATTGTAGCTATATGGCTTTGTTTCTCTATTCCTGTTCCATTGATCTATATGTCTATTTTTATACCAGTACCATGTTGTTTTAGTTATTATAGCCTTATAGTATATATTGAAGTTAGGTAATGTGATGCCTCCAACTTTGTTCTTTTTGCTTAGGATGGCTTTGGCCATTTGGGCTCTTTTTTGCTTCCATGAACATTTTAGGATTGTTTTGTCTAATTCTGTGAAAAATAACCTTGGTAATTTGATAGAGATTGCATTAAATATGTAGATTGCTTTGGGCAGTATGGTTATTTTAACAATATTAATTCTTCCAATCTACGAACACAGGCTATTTCTCTATTTATTTGCATTTTCTTCCATTTCTTTCATCAGTGTTTTGTAGTTCTAATAGAAATTTTTCATTTCGGTATTAGTCAGCATTTTCCAGAGGGAAAGAACCAATTTTGTGTGTGTGTGTGTGTGTGTGTGTGTGTGTGTGTGTGAGAGAGAGAGAGATAGAGAGAGAGAGAAAGAAAGAGAGAGAGAGATTGAGAAAGAGAAAGAGAGAGAGAGATTATTAGGAAGAATTGGCTCTCACAATTATATGGCAAAGTCCTGCAGTAGGCCTTCTGCAAGCTGGGGAAAGAGAGAAGCCGGTAGTGGCTCAGTACAAGTCTAAAAGCTTCAAAACCAGGGAAGCTGACAGTGCAGCATTCAGTCTGTGGCTGAAGGCCCAAGAGCCCCGAGAAGCTGGTTCAAGTCTCAGAGTCCAGAGGCCAAAGAGCCTGGAGTCCAATCCAAGAGCATGAGGAGAGGAAGCAAGTGTCTGGCATGGGAAGAGAGAGAGAGCCAGAAGATGCAGCAAGCAAGCTTATCCTCTCTTCTTCCACCTGCCTTGTTCTAGCTGGCTGGTAGCCAATTGGATGGTGCCCACCCACAATGTGGGTGGATTTTCCTCTCCCAGTCCACCAATTCAAATGTCAATCTCCTCTGGCAACACCTCACAAACACACGCAGAAAGAATATTTTACCAGCCATTTAGGCATTCCTCAATCCAGTCAAACTGACACCTAATATTAACCATCACAACTTCCTTGGTTAACTATATTCCTAGGTATTTTATTTTTTTGTAGCTATTGTGAGTGAGATTGCGTTCTTAATTTGGCCCTCCAGTAGATCGTTATAGGCGCATAGAAATACTACTGATTTCTGTACATCAATTTTGTATCCTAAAACTTTACTGAATTTATTTATCAAATCTAAGAGTTTTTTGGTGGAATCTTTAGGGTTTTCTAGATGTTAATATAAGAACTTATCATCAGTAAACAGGAATAATTTGACTGTATCTTTTCCAATTTGGATGTCTTTTTATTTTTTTTCTTGCCTGATTGCTCTGATGAGGACTTCCTGTAGTACGTTGAATAAGAGTGGTGAAAGTGGGCATCCTTGTCTTGTCCCAATTTTTAGAGGGAATGCCTCAATTTTTCCCCTTAAGTTTGATGTCAGCTGTGGGTTTGACATATACTGCCTTTACTATGTTGAGGTATGTTCCTTCTATGCCTAGTTTGTTGAGGATTTTTATCATGGAGCATTGCTGAATTTTATCGAATGCCTTTGCTGCATTTGTTGAGATGATCCTGTGGTTTTTGTCCTTAATTCTGTTCATGCAATGGGTCACATTTATTGATTTGCATATGTTGAACTGTCCTTGCATTCTTGGGATAAATCCAACTTAATCGTGTTGTATTTTCTTTTTGATGTGCTGTTGAATTTGATTTGCTACTAGTTTGTTGAGATTTTTTGTATCTATATTCATCAGGGATATTGTTCTCTAGCTTTTTTTGTTGTTGTTGTGTCCTTTTCTGGTTTTGGTATCAGGGTGATACTGACCTTACAGAATTAGTTAGGGAGAATTCCTTCCTCCTTGATATTTTGGAATAGTTTCAAGAGGATTAGTATTAGTTCTTCTTGGTATATTTGGTAGAATTTGGCTGTGAATCCATCTGGTCCTGGGTGTTTTTTCTTGGGAGATTTTTTTATTACTGATTCAGTCTCACTGCTCATTATTGGTTTGTTCAGGAGTTTTAGGTCCTCTTGTTTCAATCTTGGGAGGTTGTGTGTTTCTAGGAATTTATTCATTTCCTATAGGTTTTCTAGTTTGTGAGTATATAATTGTTCATAATCATCTCTGATTATCTTTTTTATTTCTGTGGTATCAGTTGTAATGTCTCTTTTTTCATTTCAGATTGTGTTCATTTGGATCTCTTCTTGGTTAGTCTAGTTACTGGTTTATCAATTTTATTTATTTTTTTCAAAGAACCAACTTTTTGTTTCATTGATCCTTTGTATTTTTTGTTTGTTTGTTTTTATTTTCATTTAGTTGTGCTGATTTTTGTTACTTTTTTTCTGCTAACTTGGGATTTGGTTTGTTCTCGTTTTCTAGTTCCTTGAGGTATGACATTAGGTTGTTAATTTGTGATCTTTCTGCTTTTGATGTAAGCAATGTATTTTGTATTTCCTTCAGAGTTTTTCAGTTCAGAATTTCTGCATTTTTAAATGATATCTATGTCCTTGTTTAATATTTCGTTCATATCTTGAATTGATTTTCTGATTTCTTGGTACTGGTTTTCAGATTTCTCTTGCATCTCATTGAGCTTCTTTAAAACCAATATTTTGAATTTTTCTAATTTTTCTTTATCTGACATTTTGAGGAATTCTTTGATTGGTATCTGTTGCTGGACAATCGTGGTTTTTTGATGCTGTCATATTTCCCTGCTTTTTCACATTTCTTGTGTCCTTTCCATTGATATCTGTATAGCTGGTGTAGCAGTCATTTGTTCCAACTTTTTAAAATTGCTTTTATGAGGGAGAATTTTTTCCTGAAAATGATAAATATTTTTGGTTAAATAGGACACTTTGACTTTTATTTTAGGCGTCTGCAATAACGTGACCTTTGTATGGCTCTTTTGGTAGTACACAGGCAGTACACAGGCAGTCATATCTGTGATTTCCATGGTGGCTAGAGTACAATTATTAGTTGAAGTGATGGTGAAATTTTTCTGAGGACTTGGATGTCAACTGTGCCAGTCTTCAGGCCCCAGTGGTGGCAGCAGTGTGGCTGATGAACCTGGTTTTAGGCCCGAGAGCAGCTTACACTGGATCCAGTGTTAGTGGGTCCTGGAGAGCTACTTCCTGGACCTCCAGGTGGCTTCCTTAAAAGCTAGTAGTTGGGAGAGTGGTGGGCCTGGCGCATGGTCAGGTTCTCAGGCCCCTGGGAAGCTAGTGTCATGTGGGTGATGGCAGTAGCAGTGATGGAGCAACCCATTGGAACCCAATTGGTGTTCCTGATTGCTGTGATAAGTTGGGCAAGCTAGTCCCCAGTCCCACAGCCATCCATAGTAGGGTGGTGGGTATTGTGCTATGTGTGCTTAGGAGAGCTTGGTCTTCTGTGTCCCCACCCTAGCTATGTGGTGGCTGCAGCCAAATAACCTTGAACTCAGCCTGAGAGTAGGCCACAGCCCAACTTTAAACTCTCAAAATGGTGCCACCTGTGGGGTTGTGACTAGAAAGAGAGTGGGAGGCCTTTGAGGCAAGCAGCATTGCAAGAAGCCATGGGAAGTGTGGTCTGCTTGAATCTCAGTCTCACAGCAGCCCATTGCAAGGCAGTGGATATTGTCCTAGGTATGTGTAGGATAGCCTGGTGTCCTTGTCCTCCTCAGCCAGGCTGCAATCCACATCAACTTGAACTCAGCCCGAGGGTGGGAAGCAGCCCAAGTGTTAAACTCTCAAAATGGCACCTAGGGCTTGCTGCCAGAGAGGGCAAATTAATTCTTAAGTTAAAAAATAAGTTTAATTTTCAATGTTGTTTTAAATTACAATGCACTAATACCAGTTTTACTATTCCATCTATTCCCTATACATTTATACCTGACAGTAAGAGTTGTTCATGCTTTGACAAACAATTTTAAAGGTTATGGAACAATTGTAATTTTCCTCATTGATTATTAAGGTTCCAGCTTGCAATGGTCATTTTTATGGTCTTGCACTACTGTGAAAGCAAGGACTACCAGCATCTACAGATCTTCTGTCTGGGCTGTTCAGTTTCTCTGGGGAGCAATCCTTCAATCCCTTGCCTGGTGACTATATATCTAGGTGCTAACATTTGGATTTGAGCAGCACATGAGTTACAGGGGATCTCACCATTGAATTTGTAGACTTTTACTTAATCCCACTGTTTTCTAATGGTACCTTGCTGTGTGCCTAATATCTCCAAAACCAAAGCCTCTCTGATTCAGTTTCTCCATGGAATAAATCTCCTGTCTTGTGCTAGGATGGAGGAAGAGACTCAGGAGTGTAACTGTTTTTTCTGTTTGTCTGTTTTTTTTTTTTTTTTTTTTTGACAGAGTCTTGCTCTGTTGCCAAGCTGGAGTGCAGTGGCACGATTTCTGTTCACTGCAACCTCTGCCTCCCGGGTTCAAGTGATTCTCCTGCCTCAGCCTCCCAAGTAGCTGGGACTACAGGTGCATGCCACCATGCCCTGCTAATTTTTGTGTTTTTAGTAGAGACAGGGTTTCATCATGTTGGCCAGGATGGTCTCGATCTCTTGACCTCGTGATCTGCCAGCTTCAGCCTCCGAAAGTACTGGGATTACAGGCATGAGCCACCGCGCCCAGCCAACTCTTTCTTATACATGCCTTTAGCCAGACTCTTTTCAACTCCACTCTTTTCCCAACTCAACTTTACTCCAATTCCTGTCTTTCTGTGATTCTGTAGGTAAATTGGTTTGCTTCTCATTGGCATTATTCCTTGCGTGGAATATTTCTTGCATAGTGTTCTGCCTTTTCAGCTGTGCTAACTCCTCTATCTGCTTTCCATTTTCCAAAGTTTTTCTTATCTCTTTTCCTTTGTGGTCTCCTTTTATGCTCTCTTTATTCCCATGTGTTTACACTTTTTAAAAAATGTCTTTATCCCCATTTTGGTGGAGTTTAATGAAAGAATAGGTGTTCAATGTGCTATGTTAAATTCTATGCTCTATTATCAAAAATGTATAGTGATCCCATCTGTCCTATTGTGTAATTTCTTTGTCAGGGCTTAGGTAATTGGGTAAAGGCATCAAAGAAGTAGACAATAGAGTTCATCCAGAATTAGGGTTTTACCAGACAGATGCAACAAAAATTCAGAGGGACAAGAGAGTTTGAGACAGTGGCGAGATGATAAAATGATGAATCATGTAATATAAATTAAATAAGAATGGAAGAAAAAAAGAAGAGAGTGGATGGACTGAGAGAAAATTAAGGGGTTAGTATATTGGAGTTTCTAATTAGGTTTTTAAAAGGTCATAGTGGGAATAGTCAAATAATTAATCAAGAATGAGAGGAACTCAAACAGTGGGATATTTGAGTTATTGATTGTGGAGATTGAGCAGTCATGGGTGGCTGAGGTGGCATAGAGAACAAAGTCATTAGAATGAGGTACCAAAGAACTGAGAAGCCAGATGAATAAGTTGTCCACACGGATGTCGAAGTCATACAGGGAAATAAGCAAAGTTAATCCTACTTGAAGGCAGTAGTCCTTTCAAAGAACCATAATAACAACCAGAAGAAGCTGAAGAAGGAGGAAAAGGAGGTGGAGGATAAGGAGGGGAAGGAGGAGGAGAAGTCTAGAGCACAATTCATCACATTTCCATTCTAGACAGTAGGACAAAAGAAGTTTCAAAGAGGAAAAGGACATGGGCTGCTTTTTTTTTTTTTTTTTTTTTTCAGAGTCTTGCTCTGTCGCCCAGGCTGGAGTGCAGTGGCACAATTTTGGCTCACTGAAACCTCTGCCTCTCAGGTTCAAGCAATTGTCATGTCTCTGCCTCCCAAGAAGCTGGGATTACAGGCATGTGCCACCACACACAGCTAATCTTTGTACCTTTAGTAGAGACAGGGTTTTGCTATGCTGGCCAGGCTGATCAATTCCCGGCCTCAAATGATCCTGGCCTTCCAAAGTGCTGGGATTACAGGTGTGAGCCACCGTGCTCAGCCAACTTTCTCAAAAAATATTCCTAGAAGCTGACACATATCACTTAAGCTTACATCCCACTGGTCTGAACTTTACATACCAATGGCTTATACACCTATGGCCACTTTTATCTAGAAAGGAAACTAGGAAGTAGAACGTTTTTTCTCTGGGAAGCCAAAGCCATGCACCTAGCTAAAGTTTATATTACAATGGAAGAATAAGAGAATAGATATTGGGGAGGGGGCAAACAGCAGGTGCTGTCACAGCCCTGGAACTCAGGTAAGAAGGGAGAATTGGTAAAAGGTTTATTGGCCAAAGAGAAAGATTCTCACCATTTAAATGATGTTCAAAAGTAATCTTAAATTATCTATACTTCAATGTTGCCTCACTTCTTTAAAAAATAACTGAATATGCCAAGCAGAGTGGCACATGCCTGTAGTTTCAGCTACTTGGAGGGCTGAGGCAGGAGGATCACTTGAGTCCAGGAGTTTGAATTCAGCCTCAGCGACAGAGCAAAATGCTGTCTCTACAAAATAATAATAGTAATAACTGAATAAGTCTTTGGTATCCCTTAACAGAGAAGCCAACAGGAATTCAGATATGCCACATTAAATAATCAGCCCTTTAAAGTTACCAAGAGGCGTGTGAACTTTCACTTTCTTAAATAATAATAAGGGCTACTGTGGTAGGCTAAAAAACACCACCGCCACCTCCCAAAAATATTCACATCCTAATCCCTAGAACATGTGAATGTAAACTTATATGGCAAAAGAGGGGGATGAGGGTCTTTGCACCTGTGATTAAATTAAGGATCTTGAGATGAGGAGGTGTTTTGTCTGCCTCCACTTCATCTCATTATTGAGAGAGGGAGTACTGCCCTAGATTTCTGGTAATGGCCAAATACACGACACTTGACACTGAACGAATGAGATTGACAGCAGTTTATTAGTTACATACAGTCACAGCCCAAAGGAGAGGGACACTACTTGACATGCAGGGCCACACAGGGGTTGCATTTGGGAACAGAGTAAACCAGAAGAGACAGGGAGGTAGGCTTTGTAGTAACAGAAGGGTGGGGTATCCCCTGGTTCCTCTGGGAGGATGTGATTGCCTTGTCTGAATAATTGCATAGGCTCCCAAAGAGGAGAAACCCATTAGGTTGAGGACTAGGTGGTGTGTAGCTGGTACAGCTAATAGAGAGACTAGCTGGGTAGGAAATTATTCTTGCTGGATGGGGGACATACCAGGCAAGATTGGAGGAAATCATGGTTGGACTTTGAGGCCCTGTGAGGCTCAAAGATGTCAAGGCAGCATGTGAAAGTTTAGTTTTTACACTATAAGAGATTATCCTGAATTATCTCAGTAAACCCTAAATGCAAGTCTCTGTATCCTTATAAGAGGGATGCAGAGGGAAACTAGACACACAGAAGATGAGAGGGTAATGTAATCAAAGAGGCAGAGATTGGAGTGCTACAGCCACAAACCACAAAATTCTAGCACCTACCAGAAGCTGGAGGAGGCAGGAAATAGATTTTCCCCTAGAGCCCCTAAAGGGATGGAGGCCCTGCTGACACCTTGATTTCAGTCCAGTGAAACTGATTCCAGCCTCGATAACTGTGAGAGAATACATTTCTGTTGTTTTCAGCCAAGTTGGTGGGAATTTATTACAGAGGCCATAAGAAACTAATTCAGCTACCAACCACTGAGCGTTTACCATGTGCCAGATACTATGTTAAGTCCTTTACATGCATTATCTCATTTAATCCTCACAACAGTCCGAAGAGGTAGATACTATTGTTAACTTCATTTTGCAGATAGAAAAACTGAGAGTTACTGATGACAAATAACTTGTCCAATGTCGCGTATAACTCAATGGTTACACTGAGAGAGCTACCCCAAATTTACATGGCCCTCGAACTCATGCTCTTAATCACTACCCAATGTTTCATGGCCTTGAGAAAGCCTACCTGAGAAAATGGGAAAAAGCATAAGGAAGTTTGGGCAGTAAAGGAGAAAGCCAAAGCATAGAAAATACCAGAGAATGAACAAGAACCTCTCCAGGTGCATAGGTTAACAAAGCAACTATTTATTTATCCATTCATCCATTCTACACATACTTACTGAGTGTCTACTATGTGCTTGGCACTCTGCTAGATGTTGGGGGAATAAAGGTAATCAATGACTGAACTTCTCCTTTTGGAATCTCTTTTATTTTCTCTGCTCCAGAGTGAACCAAAAACAGCTTTCTTGGGCAACACTGGCCAGAGACACTATTCCACCTCCCTGCTGAGGGCCAGCTTGAACTTTATTCATTCCAAAATCCAACCATTCAGCCAGACCCTCAAATCACTGAAGACAATTGGTCAAAAGGGATCAAAATCAAGGGCAAACCTCTCTGAAGTGCTTATCACTCTCCAGCATCTCCTAAATCTTGGAATGATCCTAGACCTTTCTCAAGCCTCCCTCCACCTGCTGGTCAGATAAGCCCTGTGTTGTAGGACACTTCCACCTTTGGAAAGCAGTTTCCAGAACAGTTTCCTTGAAGACTCTCTAATACCCAAGAAAGACATGGGAGCCACTTAAGGTAAGTGCTGTTCTTCACTGATTGCCCTGCAACACTGCTTTCTGAACACCTACACTTCACCCCTTGCTGCCTTTATCCACAATTCATTAGTTTCCACCGATGAAACCAATCAAGTTGGAATAGATGAATACAGACATGTGTATGCATGAGCTTGGTTCATTTGCCAGTATGTAGACTGTCATATGATAAAGCTTCCATGAATACATTGCATTGCAAAAACAGGAACTGCATACAAATTGACCTTTTATCATAATATAAGGTCTTCTCTGAGGACTTTCTAAGCATAAATGAAGTGGAGGAAGTCACAAAGGAAAAATATAGACACATGTGACAAAGTTGAAATCAAAAACTTATGTGTATTAAAAAATAGACATTGCTGGCAGGTAAATAAATTGGTACAACTTTCATGGAGGGAAATATGGTATATTTATTAAAAGCCTTTCAAATGTACTTACCATGTCACCCAGGAATCCCACTGCTAAGAATTTATCCAGAGGAAATAAACCGTATGGGCACAAAGATTTTGCTATGAGGATATTAATCTAAGTTTTAATTATAATAGTGGAAGGTTGGAAGCAACCCAAATGTCCTATAATAGAGGACTGATACATTGATATGATGGAATACAATGCAGACATTAAAAGTCATGTTTTAAAATAATATTTAGTGTCATAGGAAATGTTCAGGATTTAATTAGGTAAAAAAATCGGGATGTGAAACATATAGTTTTTAAAATGTAATAAGTATATGTACTCTTTACTTAAAAAAAAATGTATCAAAGATAGATTTTGATAGATTTTGGTGATATTGCAGTGGGCCAGACAGTCTTTGCCCTAATGAAGGAAAAAAGGCTAAAAGGAAATAAACCAAAATCTATATCATTAAAGATACCTATGTTTGGGTGGGTTAAGGGTGATTTTAATATTTTGCTTGATAACTCTCTATATTTTCCATGATTATATACTGCTTTCACAATTAAGGAAAAGTTATTTTAAAAAATATCTTCCAAGCCAGGAATAGTGGTACATTCCTGTAATTCCAGCTACTCAGGAGTCTGGAGGAGGAGAATCACTTGAGCCCAGGAGTTCAAGACCAGCCTGGGCAACATAGCCAGATCCTTTCTCAAAAAAAAAATTTTTACTTCAAATTGAGGCTAGCTACTATGCCTTGTGAAGCCTAATACATAAAAGTATCTTATATTTAATGAACTCTGGAGGATTTGGACCACTTCCATGACCTTCAATTAATTCGATCCTTCATACAATCCTGTGGTGATAGGTAGGGCAGGGATCATCATGCCCATTGTATGGTAAGAGGTTGAGGCAGAAAAAGCAAGTGATTGCCCTGGAAAATAGAATGGGTTTGGGATAGAATCATAACCCTAACGTCAAATTTCAGGACTCTCTTAACTCTACTGTATTTCCCTGAATGTGTTGGGAAGGCAAAGGACCTCCCAAGGCTTTGATCCAAATTCCTTTCCAGACATTTGCCCCTGTTATCTTTCCCTCTTTTTTCAAGTGACTGGATACTATGGAATTCCCAAATGAGCAAGAGAAATAGTTGAATCATTTTACTTTCTAGCTTCCCAAAGATTTAGAATTGTAGAATCACATAAGGAAGAGACCTTGGAAAGCATTCCAGCCTTCTATGCAAGTTGAGAAGATTGTCTCGAGGGTACCCCTGCTCCTGATTTCTCTCTCTCTCTCTCTCTGTCTCTCTCTCTCTCTCAATCTCTGTCTCTCTGTCTCTCTCTCTCTGCCAGGTACAGGTACCCTTTCTTTTCCTCCCTTCCCCTTTTGGGAAGTCTGCTAGATGGCCCTTTGATTGACTAAACAAATTAGACTTAATGTCTTCTGGCTGGTAATGAACTCATGCTTGAATAGCAAATAGCCACGGCATTTGCATTTTAACTCAGAACTCTGAAGACACCAAGCCCAAAAGAACTGTGGAATTTCAGGCAGCATAATAGGCTAGTTAGGGAGGTATACCTGGGCAGGATCACCTTTTGGCAGCTCTGCTAAAGATTTTACAAAACCTAGGCAGGCTACCTATTCCTACCGCATATATGATCAGCCCCATCCTCAGGGAGCTGGCTCCACTGGAGGAGAAGACTGAGGATACAGTTCACAGAAGCAGGTCCTTCTGGCCTCTGCCTCTGGGGTTAGTGGGTGCAGCCAACCGCAGGGCCCACAATCACTCAGGAGGAAGTGAGGGAGCTTGCTGAAAAAGGAAAGGAATGAGTTGCTAGTGGGAAGATTTTCAATCCTTCTGAGAGAAAAACAAATCCAATCTTATTCATTTGTCTCCTGGTTCCAGCCTCCACCTTGCTTAGCTTCCTTGGGTCAATGACAGATTTGAGCCTTTGTATTAATACTCAGCCTTCTTGCTTTAGTTCTGGCCTCTACTTAAGCCCGCTGCTGCTGCTGCTGCTGCTGCTGCTGCTACTTAGGACCACTCCATCCATTAACACATCTGGCTCCCCAGTTTGCTGCAAGGAAAAATTGAGATTTTGTTGCTCAGGTTCTGCTTCCACTGCTTCCGTTCAGTGCTCACCCTCCCTGGGGCATGCAGCTCTTCCCTCTACCCACCCACCACCCTCCCCCATGGCTTTTGCTCAAATTTAAAGCTGTTTTTGGAAGCATCATTTCAGGAGCTAAAGGGACTAAAACTCAAACTTAGACCAAGCCTGAATTGATGTTGGCTGCAGTGGTCACCTGCCTGGTATGGTTTTTAACAGCATTTGGAAAAGATTCTCTGTCCAGAGAATAATAATAACTAATATTTACAAATAAATATGTGCCAAGCCCTGTGCTAAGCAATTTACATGCATAAATCATTTAATCTAAAAAAAAAAACAAAAACTATGTAATAGGCACCACTATTATCCCCATTGTACATTTTTCTAGTTCAAGATGGTAGACTGAGCACAAATATTTAAGTCTTGTCCCTCCAGAGGTCTCATTAAAATAATAGCACAGACATTTTAAAATGCATAAACCCACCACAACAAAGAGAACGGGAGGGAGGCCATCAGTGGCTGAGAAATTTAAATAAATTTCTGAAGTCAGAAAGCATCTGAGCAGTGCTAACTGATGAAGTCGAGTGGAGCAATCAGTTGAAACTCTGTGTGGAAGGGCTGCAGCTAAGGAGACAGCTCGCCTACCTTGCAAACCTTAGCAAGACTACAGGTACGACAGAAATAAGAGTGAGGTCTGGGGCTGACAACAGGGAGATTAACTGAAGGTCTGTAAAAAGAAGAGTTGACCCCCAGTCCCTACATGGAGATGACCTGGAAGCCAAATATTTACTTGCCAACCTAAAACCAAAGAGTTTCTTCACTACAGAAATTGAATAAAGTCTCTAGAGATAATTAGGGCAGCTAGTTGAATGTCAGTGACTCAGAGTTAGGCCTTTTGTAGTTTGGTATTTAAACCCCACCCCATATCCCCTGCAAAAGATTAATATGCAAATCCCCTCCCATTGTCCTTAAGCAAAATCTGCCCATTGTCAAGGTCTGCTCACATATACCCAGCTCCCAGTCAGACTCTCTATAGCCTCATTTTAAAAGATAAACAGGAAACAAAAGAATATTAGACAATTAGACATATGAGAGAAGACTAGAACTTTAAAGAAAAATCACAAGATTTAATGAAACAAGCAGAATTGATTTAGGGAACTAAAGGTACTATAAATAAAATTTCAAGTAGTATCCACAGAGAAATTTGACACCGTATTACATCTGTAAAACAATAATAGAATGCAATAAAAAATAAGAACAAAGAATGCAATTGAGCTCTTTGTGAAACTTTTCAATGTAAACATTTGTACATTGCTTTGATATTTGAACCATGCAAAGGTACTACTTATTTGAAATAAATTAGTTTAATTTTTTTTTTTTTTTTTTGAGACAGAATCTCGCTCTGTCACCCAGGCTGGAGAACAATGGGGTGATCTCGGCTCACTGCAACCTCTGCCTCCTGGATTCAAGCAATTCTCCTGCCTCAGCCTCCCGAGTAACTGGAATTACAGGTGCCTGCCACCTTGCCCTGCTAATTTTTGTATTTTTAGTAGAGATGGAGTTTTGCCATGTTGGCCAGGCTGGTCTCAAACTCCTGACCTCAGGTGATCCACCCACCTTGGCCTCCCAAAGTGCTGGGATTACAGGCACGAGTCACTGTGCCCGGGCAGTTAAATTTTTTTAAATGATGAACTATAGGAAATAAAATATATCATTGGCAAAATAAAAGATCATAAAAGGTGTATTAGCTTTCTATTGCTGCATAACAAATTACCATAAGCTTAGTGGCTTAAAAAGACCCACATTTTTAATCTTATGATTTCTGCAGGTCCAGCAGTCCAAGCACAACATAGCAGGGGTTTCCTGTTTAGAGCCTCATGATGCTGCAATCAAGGTAACCTTAAGATGTGTTCTTATCTCAAACTCAGGGTCCTTTTCCAAGCTCATTCGGGTTGTTGGCAGAATTCAATCCCTCAAAGTTGTAAGAATGAGACCCTTACAACTCAAAAGTGCCCCTCTCTGCAGGCAGTTCACAAAACAACTGTTTTCTTATTCTAGGCCAGTGAAAGAGTCACTCCAGGTTCTGTCTCTGACTCCTAGACTCCCTTTAAAAAGCTAACTGATGAGCTGACAGAAGTAGGCTTCAGAAGGTCAGTAATAACAAACTTCTCCAAGCTAAAGGAGGATGTTCGAACTCATTGCAAGGAAGCTAAAAACCTTGAAAAAAGATTAGATGAATGGCTAACTAGAATAAACAGTGTAGAGAAGACCTTAAATGACCTGATGGAGCTGAAAACCATGGCACGAGAACTGTGTGATACATGCACAAGCTTCAATAGCTGGTTCAATCAAGTGGAAGAAAGGGTATCAGTGATTGAAGATCAAATTAATGAAATAAAGTGAGCAGACAAGGTTGGAGAAAAAGAGTAAAAAGAAATGAACAAAGCCTCCAAGAAATATGGGACTATGTGAAAAGACCAAATCTACATCTGATTGGTGTACCTGAAAGTGATGGGGAGAAAGGAACCAAGCTGGAAAACACTCTTCGGGATATTATCTAGGAGAACTTCTCCAACCTAGCAAGGCAGGCCAACATTCAAATTTAGGAAATAGAGAGAATACCCCAAAGATACTCCTTGAGAAGAGCAGCCTCAAGACACATAATTGTCAGATTCACCAAGGTTGAAATGAAGGAAAAAATGTGAAGTGCAGCCAGAGAGAAAGGTCGGGTTACCCACGAAGGGAAGCCCATCAGACTAACAGCAGATCTCTTGGCAGAAACTCTACGAGCCAGAAGAGAGTGGGGTCCAATATTCAACATTACTAAAGAAAAGAATTTTCAACCCAGAATTTCATTTCCAGCCAAACTAAGCTTCATAAGTGAAGGAGAAATAAAATCCTTTACAGACAAGCAAATGCTGAGAGATTCTGTCACCACCAGGCCTGCCTTACAAGAGCTCCTGAAGGAAGGAAGCACTAAACATGGAAAGGAACAACCGGTACCAGCCACTGCAAAAACATGCCAAATTGTAAACACCATCAATGCTAGGAAGAAACTGCATCAACTAACGGGCAAAATAACCAGCTAACATCATAATGACAGGATCAAGTTCACACATAACAATATTAACCTTAAATGTAAATGGACTAAATGTCCCAATTAAAAGACACAGACTGGCAAATTGGATAGAGTCAAGACCCATCAGTGTACTGTATTCAGGAGATCCATCTCACTTGCAGAGACGCATATAGGCTCAAAATAAAGGGGTGGAGGAAGATGTACAAAGCAAATGGAACGCAAAAGAAAGCAGGGTTTGCAATCCTGTCTCTGATAAAACAGACTTTAAACCAACAAAGATCAAAAAAGATGAAGAAGGGCATTACATAATGGTAAAGGGAGCAACAAGAAGAGTTAATTATCCTAAATATATATGCACCCAATACAGGAGCACCCAGATTCATAAAGCAAGTACTTAGAGACCTAAAAAGAGACTTAGACTCACACACCATACAATAATAGTGGGAAACTTTAACACCCCACTGCCAATATTAGACAAATCAATGAGACAGAAAATTAACAAGGATATTCAGGACTTGAACTCAGCTCTGGACCAAGCAGACCTAATAGACACCTACAGAACTCTCCACCCCAAATCAACAGAATATACATATTCTTCTCAGCACTGCATCACACTTAGTCTAAAACTGACTACATAATTTGAAGTAAAACACTCCTCAGCAAATGTAAAAGAACGGAAATCATAACAAACAGTCTCTCAGAACGACAGTGCAATCAAACTAGAACTCAGGATTAAGAAACTCACTCAAAATCGCACAACTACATGGAAACTGAACAACCTGCTCCTGAATGACTACTGGGTAAATAATGAAATCAAGGCAGAAATAAAGATGCTTTTCGAAACCAATGAAAACAAAGACACAATGTACCAGAATCTCTGGGACACATTTAAAGCAGTGTGTAGAGGGAAATTTATAGCACTAAATGCCCACAGGAGAAAGCAGAAAAGATCTAAAATCAACACCCTAACATCACAACTAAAAGAACTAAGGAAGCAAGAGCAAACAAATTCAACAGGTAGCAGAAGACAAGAAATAACTAAGATCAGAGCAGAACTGAAAGAGGTAGAGACACAAAAACCCTTCAAAAAAATCAACGAATCCAGGAGCTGATTTTTTGAAAAGATCAACAAAATTGATAGACCTCTAGCAAGACTAATAAAAAAGAAAAGAGAGAAGAATCAAACAGATGGAATAAAAAATGATAAAGAGGATATCATCACCGATCCCACAGAAATACAAACTACCATCAGATAATAATATAAACACCTCTATGCAAATAAACTAGAAAATCTAGAAGAAATGGATAAGTTCCTGGACACATACACCTTCCCAAGACTAAACCAGGAAGAAGTTGAATCTCTTAATAGACCAATAACAGGCTCTGAAATTGAGGCAATAATTAATAGCCTACCAACCAAAAAAAGTCCAGGACCAGACAGATTCACAGATGAATTCTACCAGAGGTACAAGAAGGAGCTGGTACCATTCCTTCTGAAACGATTCTAATCAATAGAAAAAGAGGGAATCCTCCTAACTCATTTTATGAGGCAATCATCATCCTGATACCAAAACCTGGCAGAGACACAACAAAAAAAGAATTTTAGACCAATATCCCTGATGAACATCGATGCAAAAATCCTCAATAAAATACTAGCAAACCGAATCCAGGAGCACATCAAAAAACTTATCCACCACCATCAAGTTGGCTTCATCCCTGGGATGCAAGGCTGGTTCAACATACGCAAATCAATAAACATAATCCATCGTATAAACAGAACCAAAGACAAAAACCACATGATTATCTCAATAGATGCAGAAAAGGCCTTTGACAAAATTCAATAGCCCTTCATGCTAAAATCTCTCATTAAACTAGGTATTGATGGGATATATCTCAAAATAATAAGAGCTGTATATGACAAACCCACAGCCAATATCATATTGAATGGGCAAAAACTGGAAACATTCCCTTTGAAAACTGGCACAAGGCCGGGCGTGGTGGTTCAAGCCTGTAATCCCAGCACTTTGGGAGGTCGAGACGGGCAGATCACGAGGTGAGGAGATCGAGACCATCCTGGCTAATACGGTGAAACCCCATCTCTACTAAAAACTACAAAAACTAGCGGGGCAAGGTGGCGGCTCCTGTAGTCCCAGCTACCCGGGAGGCTGAGGCAGGAGAATGGCGTGAACCTGGGAGGCGGAGCTTGCAGTGAGCTAAGATCCGGCCACAGCACTCCAGCCTGGGTGACAGAGCGAGACTCCGTCAAAAAAAAAAAAAAAAAAAAAAAAAAAGAGAAAACTGGCACAAGACAGGGATGCCCTCTCTCACCACTCCATTCAACATAGTGTTGGAAGTTCTGGCCAGGGCAATCAGGCAAGAGAAACAAATAAAGGGTATTCAATTAGGAAAAGAGGACGTCAGATTGTCCCTGCTTGCAGATGACATGATTGTATATTTATAAAACCCCGTCGTCTCAGCCCAAAATCTCCTTAAGCTGATAAGGAACTTCAGCAAAGTCTCAGGATACAGAATTAATGTGCAAAAATCACAAGCATTCCTATACACCAATAATAGACAAACAGAGAGCCAAATCATGAGTAAACTCCCACTCACAATTGCTACAAAGAGAATAAGATACCTAGGAATCCAACTTACAAGGGATGTGAAGGACCTATTCAAGGAGAACTACAAACCACTGCTCAACGAAATAAAAGAAGACACAAACAAATGAAAGAACATTCCATGCTCATGGATAGGAAGAATCAATACCATGAAAATGGCCGTACTGCCCAAGGTAATTTATAGATTCAATGCCATCACCATCAATCTACCAATAACTTTTTACACAGAATTGAAAAAAACTACTTTAAAGTTCATATGGAACCAAAAAACTGCCTGCATTGCCAAAACAATCCTAAGCAAAAAGAACAAAGCTAGAGGCATCATGCTACCTGACTTCAAACTATACTACAAGTCTACAATAACCAAAACAGCATGGTACTGGTACCAAAATAGATACATAGACCAGTGGAACAGAACAGAGGCCTCAGAAATAATACCACACACCTACAACCATCTGATCTTTGACAAACCTGACAAAAACAAGAAATGGAGAAAGGATTCCCTATTTAATAAATGGTGCTGGGAAAACTAGCCAGCCATATGTAGAAAGCTGAAACTGGATCCCTTCCTTACCCCTTACATAAAAATTAATTCAAGATGGATTAATGACTTAAATAGTAGACCCAAAACCATAAAAACCCTAGAAGAAAACCTAGGCAATACCATTCAAGACATAGACATGGGCAGGGACTTCGTGACTAAAACACCAAAAGCAATAGCAACAAAAGCCAAAATAGGTGAATGGGATCTAATTAAATCAAAGAGCTTCTGCACAGCAACATAAACTACCATCAGAGTGAATAGGCAACCTACAGAATGGAAGAAAATTTTTGTAATCTACCCATCTAACAAAGGGCTAATATCCAGAATCTACAAAGAACTTAAACAAATTTACAAGAAAAAAATATTCCATCAAAAAATGGGCAAAGGATATGAACAGACACTTCTCAAAAGAAGACATTTATGCAGCCAACAGACACATGAAAAAATGCTCATCATCACAGGTCATCAGAGAAATGCAAGTCAAAACCACAATGAGATACCATCTCACACCAGTTAGAATGGCAATCATTAAAAAGTCAGGAAACAACAAGTGCTGGGGAGGATTTGGAGAAATAGGAACACTTTTACATTGTTGGTTGGAGTGTAAACTAGTTCAACCATTGTGGAAGACAGTGTGGCGATTCCTCAAGGATCTAGAACTAGAAATAACATTTGACTCAGCCTTCCCATTACTGGATATATGCCCAAAGGATTATAAATCATGCTACTATAAAGACACATGCACATGTATGTTTATTGCGGCACTGTTCACAATAGTAAAGACTTGGAACCAACCCAAATGTCCATCAATGATAGACTGGATAAAGAAAATGTGGCACACATACACCATGGATTACTATGCAGCCATAAAAAAGGATGAGGTTATGTCCTTTGCAGGGACATGGATGCAGCTGGAAACCATCATTCTGAGCAAACTCTCACAAGGACAGAAAACCAAACACCGCATGTTCTCACTCATAGGTGGAAATTGAACAATGAGAACACTTGGATACAGGGTGGGGAATATCACACCCCAGGGCCTGTCATGGGGTTGGGGGTTGGGGGAGGGATAGCATTAGGAGAAATACCTAATGTAAATGATGAGTTAATGGGTGAAGCAAACCAACATGGCACATGTACACCTATGTAACAAACCTGCACGT
>NC_045445.1:46640261-46686931 GCF_002776525.5 Piliocolobus tephrosceles | reverse complement strand
GCCCAGGAATCAGTCTTTCTACAGCTCCCCAGGTAGAAAGAATTCCCAGATCCCCAGGATTCTGATGCAGCTGGGTCAAGGCCCATAGCTGGGGAAATGTTGCACTCAAGCTCCCCCACCTCACTCCATGGCACCCCAGGAAAACGTCCCTGGTCAGTATTTCATTCCTTTACCGCTCTACCCTCCTGTGAGAGGTGACAGGCAATCTGATAGATTTATTCAGGCAAGTGCATTAATGGGCGCTAATGACTTAATGTGCTGTCCATTCCAGATAACATGTGCAATTTACCGGGACCTTCTGGAGATTGGGCTTTAACCCAAAGGAGAATTTCCGGCACACACAGCGGGAGGGCAGGTGAATTTGAGTAAGGGGAAGGCTGGTATCACAACAAGTATGTGGCTGCATGCACCCTCTATGATCTAGGGGTGTGGCTGGCTCTGCTGTAATTCCTGTGCGGGGAAATGGAGCCTGAGAAGAAGACAGGCTCACCCACCATGCCCCCACACCCCAGCACGCCAAACGATTCTAGTCATTCATTCTGCTCACTTCAGTCTTCAATAGAGATAGTGGGCCAAAAGGCAAACAGATTCTGGGCATTCATTCAGCACTTCTCGAATGGGGATCTCTCTACCTCCTAGGAGGTACATAGAGCCACAAGATCAACACAGTGCATCTTTTTCGAGCTTCAATTCATGCAAGGATTTTAGAGACATGCGGTACTTTCATGGTAAATCAAACACAAGTATACTACAGAGTAAAATGTGAAAGTTCTAGTGTTTTCAAAATAAAATGTGAGCTTCAAAAAAATTTTATGATTTTGGCCACCATGGCTTTCACTTCCAGATTCTCACTTTATTCTGTTTAGGGATTCTCTCTCTCTCTCTCTCTCTCTCTCTCTCTCCGTGTGTGTGTGTGTTCGTTTTAAAGGTTGAGAAGTATTGCCAATTACCATCTGTGTTTACCTTAGTATAGATTCATTTATCAGATTATCTAAGACTAAGACTAGGGATGGATAAATTTTGATGGGGGGTAGAAATTGCTTTCAGAAAACACCCAAAGCCTGAGGAGCTGTCCAGGGAAGGACACTCAGAGAGGATCTAGGAATCTAAGGGCTTATTGAAGGAAGGTGAGTCTCTGAATGCTGGAAGGAAATCTTGTCAACCCAATACTTAAATAAGTGAAATGGGCAGAAGCAAGGAAGGCTAGAATCAAAACAGCCAGCTTCCCAGCAACACAAAAGAGACCTGGGCTTTATTAATGTAAGTAGTGGCTGCCTGACCCCAGTCCCCAGAGAGGAGCCAGGAATCGAGTGACTTCATTCTTGTCACTGGGCACCATGGTAGTATGAACCCCATTTTTGATCCCCTACCTATGACTGGGCACTTTTCCAGCAAGTTTGAGGATCTGGTAAGGGGTGAATTTTGGCAGGGAAGCTGGGAGCTAGCTGAGACACACGAAAATGGCAGGCAGTGAGTCCTGCCCAGCAGCTGCATTTGAGGGGAGAGGGTGCCTGCCAGTCAGCTTCGCAAAGGGGTTGGCTGGCACTTTGCAGCTCACAGCCCAGGGTTGTTCCATGCCTGGCCCTTCAGTGTCTTCCAGCCCACACCAGGTGGGCAGGCTCAGCTAGCACACAAAGGGCCACTGAAAAGCCCTCTTAGCATAATTTCCCAGCCTTTTGTCCTTTCTTCTCCTAGTGACACATCTTTTGGAATGGTCCTTTTCTTCCACATTTTCTGCATGCATTCTCTGTCACCCAGCGTTCCTGCTAGCTCCCAGTCTTCCCAGTAGCTCAGTGGCTCAGGAGGCTTCTCTCCCTTTTCCTTCACCCACCATGTACCAAACACCAGAGCCCTGGTTGGCCCTAGATGCTGTGGGGTGACTGGGTCTTGCTGAAACGCAAGATGGAAATTAAAGGGTTGGAGGCTACAAAATTATAAAGTGGGTTCCCTCTTTGACCTTTCTGATGATATAATCCCCTTTCTATCATCCCAGGGCCAGCTTAGCAACCTACGGAGGGAGTCCCCTTTCTGCCTTAGGCAGTTGCAGTTCATACTCCAGCCATTGATGACACTCTGCCCTTCAGGCATTTATCTTTTGGGGGGAGCTAATGAGTGGGCGGGCTGCCCCAGCAGAGGCAAGCAGTTTAGTAAAGTGCAGGAAAGGCTAGTAACCTGTCTCTCTGTGTAATCTCAGCTGAAGTCTTGGAGTCATGGCCTTTTTTGGAAATACTGTCACTCTGTAGTCAAACAAGCATGGGTTCAAATCCTAGATTAGGTTCTACTAGCTGTGTGACCTTGTGGAAATTACTTAGCAGCCTCTGTGAGCCTACCCTCTTGGTTTATTGTGAGGATTAAATTTGATAATGCATGTAAAATGCCATCACAGTGCCTAGCCCATAAAGTGATCAATAAAAGCAATAATAATTATTATTATGAATTGTCATGTGGTTGGAATCCAGGTTCCACTACTTACTGCTACATGAATCTTGGTTTCTTCCTCTGTAAAATAAGAATAATGATGTTACCTGGTAAGAGAGAGTGGTGATCCTGAAATGAGTTAATGCATGTAATGCTCTCAGGGCTGGCTGGAGGTCCTACCAGGAGAGTTGAACTAATTGCATCCCTGAGATGAGGAACTGCTGTCCTTTTCCTAGGAGTGTTAGCAGCGTGCCTAGCTCACAGTTAAGTGTTGGATCAGTAAGCGGCAGTCAGTATTACTATTATTACTAGAGGCCAGGATTCTCTCTTTTTATCCCTGGATTCTCAGTTAATGGCAAGTTGGTTGCTTGGTTATTAAGTGCTGATTTCAGAGCAAAGTGCTAGCGAAGCCAGGCTACCTCCATTCACTCAGTATGCAGGGAAGAAAAACAGTCACTTATTATGTTCATTGTAATGTATTGGTTTCAATAGGAAATAGACTTCTGGCTGGACCGTCTTCATTTGTCATCCAATTGTCCTCAGATTTGAAGAGACTGAACTCTTGCCCCCAGGGGCCCTCACCAAATTTCAGTGCAACTGGATCCAGGGTCCCCATTTTACATGAAAGTGTTTATTTTGCTGCATTTTGGTACAGAGCTAAGAACACTGAAGAATCTTCACCATGTTCTCTCTGTACCCCACCTCCATCATTTCTATTGGACATGGGAAGTACACACAACTTGTCAAACAACAAAAATAAGAACAAGAAAATTCCAGCTACATGATTTTCTGGGGTGACAGTTCTCTCCTTGGAAGTGAAACAAGCTAGTGTTCATCAAGTCCTGAGAACTCACTTTAATTGAGAGCAAGAAACAATGCAAATGCTGCATCACTTCAGACTGGAATTAGGCAGAATACGAACAGAACGAGGAGCCTTTAAATAGATGACTAGGAGGCAGATTGGTTTTGAGAAAGAGTGACAGCTAACATTTACTGAGACCTTTTACATCTGTTATCTCATTCGACACTTCCAATAACTCCGTAAGGTAGATTCTGCCATCGTCTTCATTTCACAGGTAAGGCTGAAAGAGGTTAGGTGAGCTACCTGAGGTCACATCACTAGAAAGAAGTAGATTCCGAAAGCCACGCACCTAATCGCTATCCTAAACCAGACAGTGCCTCACTGGTCACCCAGGAACCCTCAAGCCTGCATTTGTCCAGTGACACAGTCCCTCTCAATACTCTTTTTTGTTTCACCACCCCTTCTTTATTTTGTTTACCACACAGCAGCTTGAATGGAGCCTGAGCATATGCTTTGAGTGAGCCCAGAAAGCAGCAGAAGAGGGCTAATCAGATTCCTGAGAGGCATTTATTTTAGTTCTTAACTAACCATGAGCTTTATTGTAATAATTGATACAAACCAACTTGTTAGGACCTGTGTTATTAATATTAATAAAGACTGAACGAGGTGAGGCTCAGGAGACCCTGGAGGGGATCCCACCTCCTGAGACATCACCCCAAGAAAATCTGCCAGGGACAGTCTGGCTGGAAATATTATTATTCATACTGGACAGCTGGTTCCTGGCTCCCTCTCCAGTCCCTGGAGATGGGAGGCCAATTCTTCCCTGCTTCTCTTCATCTCTTTCCTTTGGAAGGATTAGAAATAAAGTCTGAGTCACTTCTCTGGCTAGCCTTTTTTTTTTTTTTTTTTGCACTAGCTTAGTGTGTCTGTGGCCCCACATGTGACTGACTCCATGTGTGTCCCTTTGTGTGTGCTGTGTTCCTCAGAGCATCTTCTCAGGTTGGGCTCTGCCTGTGCATTTGCAGGGAATGTTGTGTGTTTCTCTCCCTGCATGTCTTCACTTTCACTTGCCATCCGCTTTTAATAATTCCTTCAGCTTGATTTCCCAGCTTAGGCTACTCCCATCCAGATGCAGGGAATTTCCATCCTTTTGTCAAGGTGGGAAGTGCCAGGAAGAAAACAAAAAGTGTGCTCAGTGGAGGGATGGCCAAATCTGCTAGTCAGCTACTCCACTGCTGAGCCCAGCTGCGGGAAGCCACAGAACCCTGTGCGCTGAGCTCTCCTCTGTATCCTGGAAATTCTGTGCAGCCCAGGAGAACAGCCCTTGTCCCACAATTGCCCCTCAGTAGCCTTCCAGCCTCTTCTGAAGCTTTAACCAAGTGCTTGAAAAGAACCGAAAGTGGGAAAATATTCCAACTAGAATGGATCCCTTTATGCCAACAACCTCCTTTAGAGTTCAGGAACACAGAGGAAATCGAGGAGGACTCACTTTTCACCTTAGAACTCACAAGGCCCAAATGTGCCGATGTTTAGCTGTCTCTCCGAGGTGCCTCTGACACTCGGAAATTCACCATGTATTTGGCATCAGCAGGAGCTCCTCAACTCCACTGCTTCCTCCTGCTTCTCTCTTCCCTGGCCTTAACTTCACCCACCCAGAGCCACTGTCCAGCTTCCCAGTCTCTCTGGGTCCCCAGTGAGACTGCCCTTTTGGGGGAAGGAAGAGTGGCCTTTTTTTCTTGGCCCTCAAAACTCCTCTGAAGGGGTCTGGAGCCCGCTGGGAGGCCAAGAGCTTCTCTTGAATCTTGGCTGCTGCATGTTTAGTATTCACAGCATGTCTCTAAAAAATGTCCTGAGATCATCCATCAGGCACTGTGCTGTGTGCCTAGCTGCTCTCCTTCCGGGTGTGTGTGTGTGTGTGGCCAGGACCCTCCCTCCATCTGCTGGTGAACACACATGCACACACACCTTACCCTTCTTCCCTTTTCACCAAACCAATCGCATGTTCTAAGCAGACCTCTGCCAGCTGGCAGATCGCTCCCTTACTGAGGTGGGCTCCTGGCGTTGGGCCTGGGCTCGAAGCCGCTCACACTCCAGTGCTGGAGCGAGGCGCTGAGAGCAGGAGCCCGAGCCGAAACTCAAGGTGCGTGTGGATGTTTGCGATGGTGACCAGGAGGGGAGCTGCAGGGAGGGCATCCCCAGCAGAAGGCGAGCAAACAAGGGGCGAGAAGCAAGGTCAGGGGCCAGGGAATGGAGTCTCCAAAGCAAGCGTTCCTGCTGCCCCTTCTCCGCAGTTCACTCCCCGCCCCCCTTTCGCGGGTTCACTTTGGAAATTGGCTAGCCCTCTCGGCAGCCAGCAGTTCCCGGCAGAGTCCGGCCAGAACGGTCAGATTCAAGAAGTGAGGCAGCGCCAGTTTGGGTTGCTGGGTTGTTCTTGGGAGATTCTTTCCCAGTTGTCAATTTTTTGCTTATTTTTAGTAGTGACCCGAGCCAGGAACTGCGCCTTTAAGTCGCTTTCCCATTCGGGGAAATCGACGCCAGCACTCGAGGGTCGGGAGGCGCCGGAGAGGCCCCTCATTCTGCACTCCCCTCTTTCCTCCCCCTCCCCCTCCCCCTCCCCCCGCCCCTTCTCCCCTCCCCTCCTCGGCCGTCCGGCCGCCTCGCCGCCATCCGTCACCTCGCTGCCTGCCGCACTCCTGGAGCGAGAGAGCGACGAGCGAGCCACGGCGATGGTGCCGCCCGCGGCGCAGCCATGAAGCCCGCCCGAGGAGCCCGCGCGCGCTGCTGCCATCCTGCCCGCAGCCCGCCGCCTGCGCGCCAGCTCCCCGCGTCCCGGGCCAGCTGCTGCCGCCCAGCCAACCTCTGCCCGCCTCGCCGCCCGGCGCCACTGAGCCCCAAGCCCATGCCGGGCTCGGGGGCACGGGCGCCCTAGTCCCGCTGCCGCCGCCGCCGCCGCTGCGCCGCCGCTGCCGCGCCGCTGAGGAGGCGGAGGCGGAGGCGGAGGAGGAGGAGGAGGTGGAGGAGGAGGAGGAAGAAGGTAAGAGGCGCTGTGCCTTAAGGGGGGCGCGCCGGCTGTCTCAGCCCAACCGGGGGTGGGTCGCAGCGGGAGCGTTCCGCCCCGGGCGGGCTGGGGGGCGACTGGCGCTTGGGCGCCCCCGGGAGCCGGGGGCAGGGCGGGGGGCGCCGAGCATCTGGCCGCCCGGAGTTTGGGCGGGCGGGGTAACGGCCCGCTGCGTGCCCACTGCCCCGGCGAGTCTCTGGCTTGGCGGGCTCCTTTGGCCGCCGCGGGTGCAGGGTGAGGAGTCGAGCGCAGGGGAGTGCAGCGCGTTCATTATGGAGCCTTTGTGTGCGCGCCTGGGCTGTGGGCACAGTTGGGAGAGCTGGAGAGACGCGGGGCCTGGCTGCTGGGAGGTGGCCACTTAGCCTGGCGAAACCCGAGCCCAAGGGCTGCCAGAAACAGCTGTCTGAAGCATGTGCGTGGTTCCTGGGGCCATGTTCACAAGCGGACACGGACGCGCACACACACGCACACACAGCCGCACCACATACCCGGCGCTCAGCCACACAGCCCTATGCAAAGACCACATACACACACACACACACACACACACATACACACACACACACACACACACAGAGAGCGCTACACTTGCCCCCTCCCACCAAGATGCTAATAAAGCTCAAACACATATACAGATACATGCACCTCCCCCCAGCGCTGCTAAAACATGCACACACACACACACACGCTCCTCTACTCCCCAGCCTAGTGCTTTGGAGGTTGAAGAGTGTGTATGTGAGTGTGTGTGTGTTTTCTCAGAGTGGTCTTGAGAAACTACATGACAACTACACATTACTGCAGATCCAGTACCTGCTGCTTCCCCCTAGTACACACCCAGCAACCCCCCATCACATCACACGCAGCTACTGTAGACACCTCCACCAGATCCCTTAAGAACCCCATTCTGGCAAAAAAGCGTGCCCAACTCTGGTAGTCATACCCTCCACATTCGAGCTCCTGGGTTTCCTGCACACACACACCACACCCCCATACACACACACTGAAACCACTGCAGGGGTAAATGTTTGACACCTTCCCCCAGAAGCGGGTGGCACCTCCACCCTTGCAGCTGCAACTAAAGAGCCCCTGATCACAGCAAATGCCGAATTCTGCTAGACCTGCCCCCTCCCGTTGGCATCTTGGTCCAGGTGCAAAACCCGGGAGTCCACCGGGTGGTCTTAGCATCCTGCAGCTCTTACGGAGGGCGGGGCAGTCTCTGGACTCCTGCCTTCGGAGAAACTGCTATAAGAGCAAGGCTCCCTTGGGGGCGCCCTTCTCGAAGTGGAGGGTGGGGGATTCTATGCTGACTCAGAGCGAAGCACCAAGTGAGAGGACACAGGATAGTGTGCCTGTTCAGCCACAGAGGCCCTCAGCTGGGAGGCCCTGCCCCTCCCTCCCCTTCCTTGCCCATGAAGCTCACTGCAGGAGAAGCAGGGGAAACCCAGCTGCCAGCTTCTTGGGAGCTAAGAGAGGCTTTTCGGGAAGCCTTTACTGTTTCCACTGAGAGAAAGGATCTTGCTCTAACCGGGGAGACCTCAACGAGACTTGGCCGGGCCCAAGCAAACATGCCAGCGTCTACCCAATTTCATGGCTTGTTTTATTGTTTGTTTTTGTATTTGTTTTTCATATGAGAGGACTAATTCAACCTTAGCAGCTTGTCATGAAGGTACCCCTGAGGTGAAATAAGGCATAATGTATTGTGGATGGGGGAAGCAAGGTTGAGGGGAGCAAGCACTAGTAGGTTTCACTGGTGTTTAAGTAGAGATGCGGAGTTAGAATGTAGATTGGTAAAATCGTGACGGTAATGGCTTCGACGTCAGAGCCCCTTCCCTGCTCCTGCCCCTCCCGTCGGCTGCTCAGGACTCCTCTGGGTCCTCTCCCCCGCCCCCTTAGATTATTTAGGCGGGGCTTTGCTCACTGCTGGGACAAATTTGATGACAGAATCCCTACCAGGCCAAGGTGTTAATAGCTGATAGAGGTTTACTGCTTACACCTCACAGGCGACATTTGCATTTTTAAAGGAGACAGAGGAGTGACTCTGTTGGTGGGGCTTTCAGGCACCTGTGGCAGGACCCAGGCAGGAGCAGTTTGTGGACAACGTCATCTGTCTACTCTACTGTCTGCGCCTAGGCCAGATTTATGGGTGATGTGTGTGTGGGAGTGAGGGTGTCAGAAGATGAGATGTAATTGTGGAGGGTTTTGAAGCCCACAAAGAGAAGGTTTCAATTGACTTGAGAGGCAATTGGGAGCCACTGCCGGATTCTGAGAAAAGAGGGACTAAGATCTAAGCAGGAAAGAAACACTCATTGCTGCATGTGGAGAGAATACCTCCTATCTCTTGCTGGCACCCACCACCACAACTGCCTTGCAGTTGTGGGCTGAAGGCCACCAGGGAGAGGAGACTGGCCAGGGGAGGGTGGCAGCTGCCCCAGGCTTCTGCCCCTGAGGATTTCCCAGATATGTGAGGCATTCTGCTGAGTGGCCAGACTATTGGCCTGAAGTCAGTAAGTGCCCCCTCCGACAGAAGCTAGTGATGCTGTTGGTGCTATGGCTTCTTTGGATAGTGCAACAGAGCCTCTACCCCACTGGAGGAGAGGTATAGGGACTCCTATGAGGCTGCGGACTGCATTTGGAATGAGTCAGGGGACCCCTCCCTCTTGTAAGTGGTGCAGTCTGAGGGTCTTGAGAAGTGAGCTGTGTGGCCCAATTGGGGGATTTTGTGACCAACGACATCCTATGGTAGCAGTAGTAGATTGAAACAGTGCAACAAAAAAGCCCTGGGATTGCTAATTACACCAGCAAGCTGGGAAAAGCACCTGGAGATGGAGGTAGGGGTGGGTAACAGGGTAGTCTCTGGTGAGATGGGTAGAGGAGAGGAATTGCCCCACCGCAGTAATACTTACTTCAGCCCTTGGAGGGAGCATGGGTGGATGCAGGACAACCGAAGCGTTCTGTACCCACCCACCCCCACTATGCATAAATGACTGGGCTCCGTGGCCAATGCCTGATAAGGCACTTGGAGGGGCAGCACCAATGCAACAGAGGAAAGATCCCTGTTTTTGTGGCACCTCCAGGCTAACTGAAGCCATAAGACACACGTACATACACACACACACACACACACACACATCACACACAAGACACACACCCCTCAGGCACACCCCCACACCGCAACACATACCTGGAGCAATTTGTGGAAAGAGAGGCTCATGCAGACAAGGTTGGTTTTGGGGGGTTCGTGCCTTCACATATAGGCCCTAGCAATCATTGCTAGGGGAACTGGGATTGATAACTATTGATACTAGATGAAAACCCTTAGCTTTGACAGGCCCCCTGGGAGGAAGCACACTCAAGTCAGCTTCTGTTTGTGGGGCAGCCTCAAGGCCATTAACATTCCCAGCAGAAAACTCTGTTCTAGCTCTTCTCTCAAGGACTTCTGTTTTCCTTTTTACCATAAATTCAGAAACAAAAACATTCTCTTGCATTATCGGCAACCAAAATGAAGGACTCTCAAAATGGGGTGGACCTTATTATCTGCTGAGAAATCCTGGGCCTAGGGGCAAAGGGGTAGGGTAGGGAGCAAATCCAGAGAAACATGCCATTTTCCCTCCTTTTCTCCCCTCAGCTGAGCTGCTAAAGGCAAGGACAGTGATCTTGGGGTTCTGTATTATTTCCCACCTATGACAGGCAGCGCCCCCTTTTCTGAGACCTGAGGCGCCGTCCTTACAACAGAACATTAACAGCCTGCGGCACACTAGTGCCCAATCCCTGGTAGTCAGAAAATGAGCCTGGAAATGGGAATATGTATATAACGTGGGGCGGGGGGAAGGAGAAAGAGGAAAAGAGGTGCTACTTTTGTATCTGTAGGAGCAGGTGTGTCTGTTCCTGTGTGTTTGTGTTAAGGAACATGAGAATGAGCAGGTATGTGCACTCTCGCAGCTTTTTCAGCATGCTTGCCACAGCCAGTGTTTTTGCTCTGAGCCTCAAACTCACTTTGCCATTAGCCACACTACTAGCCACTCCCAGCTTTTGAAAGAGCTCTCTGCTAGGTTCTAATATCTAGGTCTCCTTCTAGCCAAGTGACCCCTCCTTTTATCTCTTTGATTGCTAGTTCTTCTTCCTACCCCTCAAATCTGGGTGTTCTCCAGCTCCTCTTGCTTTCCACTTTCTTTATTGACAAGGGACACACAGGCATGCATGGTTTACCTTCTCACCTCTTTACCAGCCATTCCCATTTCTCTAGCCCAAACTTAACCCCACTCTTGAGGTTCAGTCCTGTATTTCCAGCTGCTTGCTAAACATTTCCCTTTGGATAGCTTGCTCTCAGACTCAGTATTTCTCAGAGATGACTCACTCTTCTCACCATTTTTTTACCATAAGCCTTTTAGTCTCCCAGACTAGAAACCTCAGAGCCATCTCTGACTCTTCCCCTATACCCTGGTCCACTCTGCCTCCTGCCACCACCTCACAGCCACACTGCACTAGTCTCTTTCCTTTCCAGTCCACAATACACACAACTGCTAGATGAAGGTTGTGGAATATCCTTTATTCATAATGCTTCTGATTGTCATCCTTGGAGGGTGATAGCTGATTGCCTGTGGGATAAATTTCAGCTTCCTTAGCCTGGCATTCAAAGCTCTCCTTGTGTGGACCTAACCCTGTATATTCTTCCAACCCTATTTCTCACACTTGGTCCACATCATTGATTCTCAAATTTTAATGTGTCTTAAAATTACTTGAGGGAATTTGTTATAATGCAGATTCCTGGGTCCCACCTCCTGAGCTTCTGATTCAGTAGGTCTGGAAGCTGGAGTCCAGGAATATGCATTTTAACAAACTCCCCAAGTGATTTTGATACACTTGATCTACTTGTGAAACAAAGCCCTACATGGACCCTTCTACTCTAGGCAAGTTTCTTACCCCAGGATCTCCTAAACACGCCTTGTACATTTTTTTCCCCTCTATGTTTTGTTCATTCCATTTCACTCACCAGGAATGCCCTTTCCTCTCTGCCTATGCTTCTCTCCTATTCAATATCACTATACCTATCCTTCAGCTCTACATTCAAATTCACCTCCTCTGTGAAATCTTCTCTGATCATTTTAGACTAAAGTGATCTCTCTCTCCTGTGAACTCCTCTGTCTCTAAAATACATTTGGGGCTGGGTGTGGTGGCTCAAACCTGTAATCCTAACACTTTGGGAGGCTGAGGTGGGAGGATGGCTTGAACATGGGAGGTCGAGACTGCAGTGAGCTGTGGTCGCACCAGTGCACTCCAGCCTGGGTGATAGAGTGAGACTCTGTCTCTAAATAAATAAATAAATAAATAAATAAAAATACATTTGGCAAGTACATCATTTTTTTAATTTTTTTAAATTCCCATAGCATATGTGCCTTATACATAGTAGATGCTCAATAGGCATATGTTGAGTTGGACCGAATACTTGTTGATTCATATTAGACAGGGATTCTATCATATCTCCCCCTGCACATTAGTTCACAAAACATTCATTGAGCACCAATTATGTACAAGGCACTGTGCTAGTTGCTGTGGATAATACAAAAGATAAAGGAGGCTTTCTGTCCTTCTCCTCAGTCATCTTTGAATTTATAGTGCCTAGTGCACAGAATAGATACTTAATAAATACTTGTTGATTGATCAAATGAATGAGTTCGTGAATAAGTGAAGGGATGAAGTTCAGATTGGAAAAAACTTGAGCAAGGACGTAGGGTGGCTGTGTCATAGAGAAATAGGGCGGAAATGGAAGATAAGGCTAGGAAGATAGAGTGGGTATAGTGGATGATGATGATGATTATTATTATTAGAGACAGAGTCTCATTCTGTTGCCCAAATGAGTGCAGTGGCATGATCATGGCTCACTGTAGCCTCAAACTCCTGGGCTCAAATGATCCTCCCATCTTAGCCTCTTGAGTAGCTAGCTAATTTTTAGTGTTTTGTAGACAGGGTGTTGTTGTGTTGCCTAACCTGGTCTCCAATTCCTGGGCTCAAACAATCCTCCCACTTCAGCCTCCCAAAGCACTGGGATGACAGGCATGAGCCACTGCGCACAGCCTGTCTTTATTTTTTCTTATAAATATTTTCAACCTCAAAAAAATTAGAGAAAATAGTATAGTAACCCCCATATACTCATTATCCACATTAACTAGTTATCAGGACTTTGCCATATTTGCTTCAACTATCATGCCAAATATCGATCACATCATTTTATTTCTAATATTTCTCTATGCATCTCTTAAAAACTGGACATTTTCTAACATAACTACAGAACTGTTAATACACCTAACAAAAGTAACAATAACGCCTTTGTATTATCCATTACTCTGTCATAATCACATGCCCTCAATTGTCTCAAAACATGTTTTACAGTTGGCTTGTTTGACATGTTCCAAAAAGTTCCACACATGACATTTGTTTGTTATATCTCTAAAGGCCCTTTCAACAGCCCTGTCTCTTTAACTTGTCACAGAAATCAGGTTGCTTGCTCTGCACAATTCCCACATTCTGGTTTGTCCTCTTATTGTCAGTTAGCTTGCTCACCTATCCCCTATATTTTCTGTAAATGGAAGTTAGCTCTGGGCTTGATTAGATTCAAGATCCTTTTTCTTTTTCTCTTGCTTTGGCATAGTAATTAAAAGAAGATCATTCTGGAGGCAGGAAGACCAGTTAACAGGTTGTTACCATAGATGGCTGGGTACAGAAAGAAGATGGGTGAATGTATTTGGAGGTAGAGGAAATCTGATTTACCTACCAATTGGATGTGTGGGGAGAGGAAGAAGGAAGTCAAAGAGGATTCTAAGGCTTGGAGCCTGCATAACCAGGAGGGTACCAATACCACCCTATGCAAAGGATGAGTTTTTAATGAGAGCAGCAGGTATCATGGTTAGATTAAAGGAGGAACTTTCTCACAGTAAGAGGCCATCTGCTCTGTTTTTTTTCCAGATAATACTATCTTTCCCAGAAAAAAATTTGATTAGTGGTATAGCTAAACATTTGCTAATGTTTAGAAACATTTGGAAAGGGACTTCTTATTTTTTGCTAACTGCAAATAGTTAAATTTCCAACCCCAGGGCCTTGAGAGGGAGGATAGTATATACAATTCTGGATAGAGAGAAGGTAATGCTGATATCTCCCTTGCAGATGAGCCTACTGTCCCATATCATCATGGGTTTCTGAGTCATCAGGCTTGGGTAGGGGAGTGGAGGATGCCAGAACCTGGGATTTCTCTAGACACAGCCAATGAGCATAGCTCAAGATCCATGTCCTTCCTTGATATTCCCTGAAGTCTCTATCCCACACTGACTCTTCCACCCAATATGGAGGCAGAGGCTGTGTGGACCCTCAGTGGACCATGGCAACAGTGTTCTTGCCAAGGTCAAAAATTGCCTGAAAGCCCTGTGGTACTCACTGGACTCTGACAAAGCCCCAAGATTATTTCGACACCTCTGTAGGAACTTGCTTAAGTCGTTGAATTGGATTAGGTGAGAACTATTCTCAGCTCCATCCCATCATATCCTCCTTCATAAAGGCTTTTCTCTCTCTTCCTTCCCTTAACTCATCTTTCTTCTTGCATTTTCTTCTGCTCCCCCCTCCCTGCTCTTTCTCTTCCAGCGTACATTTATTCTCTCGAGTTAATCAAACACTGGCCTCTGCAGCCCATTGTGTCTCAGATTGATCGCTTAAGCAGCGTTATTGATTGCCCAGAAAACCTTAGGAGGTGGGAGTGTTCTGAAAGCTAGGATCTGACAGCTGATTAGCTGCCTATGTCTCACTCCGCAGCCTCAGCTCCTCTGCCATCTGGAACATCTTTTGAGAAAGGTGAGGGAATGCGCAGGGGAGATCTTCAGAGGGCTTCACTTATCTCATCCTTCGTTCATACTGGAGTTAAGGCATGGGAACAGAAGTCTATTGACCATTCCAGGATCTAGCCCTGTACTAATGTTGTGGTGAGAAGGGGAAAGCAAAGGCCCTGCTCTTTGGAAATCCGTAATTTAACAGAAAAACAATGCTGATTCATATGAAGTAACTAAGAATAATACAAGATGGAAAACAATTATGTGCCACATTTTTTTGCTCTAAACAGTAAGCACTGTAGGGGTTCAAAGCACAGAGAGAATGAGAGTGTGGGCTGGAACGAAGGGAGAAGGCTTCCCAGAAGACGTTGAACCTGTGTTATGTTTTGAGTAACATGTGAGATTGAGATTGTTGACTAGAAAAAGAGCAGGCTTCTGAAGGGGAGGGACAGCATAGGGAAAAGGCTGGAGATGGAAATGGTCGGGGTGTTATCAAGAAAGGGTCAGAAAGAAGTCTGACTAGAGGAGAGGGTGTATATGCAGGCACAGTGGGGAAAATATGATCGGCTGGGTATGGGATGCCCAGATTTGAAGAGCCTTTGATGTCAGAAGGAGAAATTTGGACTTGGGGAAACCTTGGGGGCTGTCAGACAATTATGTCTAGTGGTTTAGGATGGTTAGCTTTGCAACTGGAATCAGAACTGATTGGAATAGGGAGAGACTTGAGACCGGCCTGTAAGATACTACAGCAATCTAAGTGAGAGGTGATAAGGGTGGTGGCAGTGGGCATAGAGAGGAGGGTCGAATCCAAAAGGCTCTCAAGGCATCAGTGTGGCTGATAAGCCACCAAATAGATTTTCTTGACTTGTTTTTGTCTCCCTCGCTCCTTCCTCTTAGCCTCAATACTTACACTTTCTTTGCCTTATGCCCTCAGGACCTTAAAGTGGCAGAGTTTCTGGAGCTAAGATGACATTGGGCATTATAATCAGTTATCCATTCCAAGTAAAGTAGATGTGCACAGGGGCCTTCAGTGCCATGACCTGAAACAGTGAGCAGTGAGGAATCTGGCTGCAGAATGCAGTTGAGATGATAGCCAACCTGGGGTGCTGAGTATTACATCCCCCAACAGGGAGGCCGGAGGCAGTCCCCCAAGGCTTCTGAGAGTTGGTAAGAGTGAGGAGACATCTTTCAGCTTCCCTGGTAGAATCAGTTTGAAAATTCTGAGCACTTGAGAATCATCTCAGTGGAGGTCACACCTGTGCCAGAGCATGGCAAGAGCTACCACAGCACTTTGATGCCAGCTGGAGCCCTGGTGTTGCAGCTGGCATGAGGAAATGAAGTGAGGAGTCCACAGGTAGGTGGGAGAGTCATGGCCAGGGCCTCTGCCTGCTCACTTGCCTCCCCCATCAACTTTCCCTCCCTACCCAATCCACTGAATATCAGCCCTGGGTAGGTGTCTGGGCCAGGTCTGCCAGCCCTGGATTTGAGGGAAATAGAGAACTGCAGATAAAGAGATATTTGTGAGATTTTAGTCTCCTTTTACTGGTTCTTCTTGTGGGAGCATATGATGCCTTGTAAAGATGAATGAGTACAGTAGTTCTGCTCAGGCTATGGGCTCCTAACTGCCAAGGGAGCTCTGCTTCGAGGGCAGGACCACCCAATCAAACAGGCCTCTCCTTGCTTCTGATCCAAACCCACTGGGAAAACAGAGGAACAGATGGCTAGATTGGTGGATGAACACACGTGTGTGTGTGCGTGCATGCATGCAAGCACACACACACACACACACACTCTTCATAGTCTGTCAATCAGTGGCCTCCAGCACTTCCCTGCTAAAGATTTCTGTTTTGATTTCTGTAAAGTCTTCTGGTTGCAGATTTGAGGCAGGGGTGGTGGTTGGTGGCTAAGAAGTAGGCAGGTGTCCAGAGTGGAAAATGCTTATGCAGGTGAAGGATTGAGAAGAGAGAATGCAAGTCACTGACTAGGGCAGTTTGTATATTTACTGCCCATTGAAGGCAGAAAGAAAAGGGCATGGTGGCAACAACTGGCTTAGGAGTCAACCAGGTAAGTGTCAAGATCTCTCAATTTGGAGATTCTGCTACAATCTGTACTCGCTGTTTCTCTCCTAAGTTTTGTCATTGGTTTATACATTTCTTCCTTCAGTAATTGTTCTCTTTATCATCCCACTTCTAACCTAGACCCAAGCAAGTTGGTTTCAGATGGTTTTCCAGTTGCCACAGGGAGAAACTGAAGTACCCAGAGGATTTTTTTTTTTTTTTTTTTAGACAGGGTCTCTATCTGTTGCCTAGGCTGGAGTGCAGTGGCACCACCACAGCTCACTGCAACCTCTGCTCCCGGGCTCAAGTAATCCTCCCACCTCAGCCTCCCAAGTAGCTGGGACTACAGGTCCATGCCACCACGCCCAGCTAATTTTGTTTATATTTTGTAGATATGAGCTCGCACTATGTTGCCCAGGCTTGTCTTGAACTCCTGAGCTCAAGCGATCCTCCCACTTGGGCCTCCCAAAGTGCTGGGATTATAGGCATGAGCTACCGTGCCCAGCCCCCAGAGGATGTTTTAAATAAATTTGCCTCCAATCCTGTATCAGTATGGCCAGGAATCTGGATCTCTCTTTTGTGGACTGGGGTTCTGAAAACCAGCCCACTCACAGGGCTGGCGAAGGTCCTGTGTGTCACACTGGCTCTGTTGCCACCATCAGTGAAATTGCAGAGAATGCAGATATGATTAATAAAGTGAGTGTTGTTCCATATTCATCTCGTCACATACAGTCAAGCTGTAATCTTTCTAATATGTAGAGAAATCACTCACTGACAGAGAAAAAGGAGGGGGTTCTTTAAACAGACCCACTAGTCTGCTGCCGCCACACAGTTTAGTGTCTGTCACCTGCAAAGTCCAAATCAGTATTGGCTGTTGGATCTGCTTTCTTTACTTCCCCCGACCCGCTTTAGAGATTTCCACACTTAGTCTAAATATAGCTTGTCCTGCTTTGGAATTCTAGGTGATTGCTGGAAATGATAAAGTCTGGCCTTTAACCGGAGCTCCAGTTGCATTTCATTATTACCTTTAAGGACATTTTCTCTTTGGAGTTTACCATAATTTTAAATTCATCACATCTAGAAGCAAACTCAGGATCTCCTCTCCAACCTTACCCTGCATGCTGAAAGCTCCTGCCCTTCTTCAGCAGGCTGTATCTCTGTCTCTATCAATGACACCATCACTCTTTTGATAGCCCAAGGCCTGAGACTTGGAATCAATCACTCTCTCCCCACTCCAGTCAGTCACCTTGTCTTGGCAATTCATCTCTCACAGGTGCCTCACAAATCCACCCCCTCTTGACCATTTCCACGGCCACCATCATAGCCCAAGCTCTCATTACCTCATGCCTAGATTACTGCAGCAGCCTCCTAACTGGTCTCTCTGCGTTCAGCCTCCCCATCAGCACCAAGTGATCCTTCAATGCTGTTGCCAGAGGAATCTCCTTAAAACATCTTTCATCATGTCATTCCCTGCTTAAGAACCTATAATAGTGCCCTTTTGCTTACTATATCAAATAGAAGCTCCTCTTCTTGGTATTTGAGGCCTGCCTTCCACAACATCTAGCATTCACTATATATATATATATATTCCCAAACCCCAGGCTCCCCTAGTCTCCTTACTCTCCCTGTCCACTGTACCCCACTTGGTGCTTACTCTTGTCCCTGCAGTCATTTTTTTTTTCTCTTCCCCCAGCCTGCAGTGGTCCCCTTTGCTCCATCTCTGGAAATCCTTCCATCGTATCCTCCAACCAACAAGCTCAAGTCCAGCCTCTGCTATGAAGACTTCCTGATTATTCTAGCTCTCATTGGCTGCCCCCATTTTTAAAATTATAATTTTCCCCTTATCATAAAAGTAATATCTATGCATAGTAGAAAACTTTGAGAATCCAGAAAAATAAAGAAGAAAAAAAGGCACCCACAATTCCACCTCTTCCTTTTTGGAATCTGAAGAGTCTTTCCACCACAGTTCAACACTTTATCCCACCATCTCATATTACTTCAATTTTTCTTTCTCCCCAGCTAGGGACTGAACTCTTCAGGGGCCTCTTTCATCAAGGTATCCTCCAGGCCTGATCCAGACACACATTGCAGGGGCTCAACAAACACTAATTAGTAGAGGAAGGAGAAAAGAACCATACATCATCCAGGCTGTATCCTCCCCAACCCTCCACCATGGCCTAGAGTAGAGGGGTGCATGTTTCTGCATCAGGGCTTGGGGCTTCGTGCCCCACACAGCCAATGGCTCTGTTACTTCCTCTTCCAGGTGAGGAATGATGCACCTGGAGAGAAGGGAATGCGCTGTTCTCTCAAGAGAGGGCTGAAAGCTTAGGGTGCAAAATGCCCTGGAATTCTGCTGCCTCTGATGACACAATCCCCTTGCCATGCTAGATTTTTACCCCTTTAGGAAGCCCCTGGAAAAGTTAATTCATCCTGGTGGCCAGAATCAGCTTTTCCTAATATTTCGGCATTAACTGGCAAGAATCCACAGTTGCCCCCTTTGTCCATCATATTAAAGGGCAATCTCTTATCTGGGTTTTTGCAGACCACCTGCCAGTTCATTTGCCTTCCTTGTTTCTCACTAAAGTATTTCTCCTGATTTCATCAACTAATCCCTTCACTTTAACCAAGCCAGCCAATATGCCATCTCCTTGAAAACTGAATTTCAGAGTTATCTGCTGTCTGCCACCACCCCCACAACCTCAGCTCCAGGCCCAGCTCAGGGTAGTCCTTCTTCCATAAATACAGTCCTTATTTTTCTCCGCCACTGAGGTTTGTGATCCCCAGCAATATAATCTGCCATTGACCTCATACTCAGTGTGCAATCTTCTGGGTGCTTGTATAATTATTTTATTTTAAAATATTAATATGTACTTGCTATTATATGATCATATCAAAGTGTTCCTCAGCTATTTCCCATTTGGGTTTTATAAAAAGCATTATTAGGCAGAGTGTGTACTCTGGAGTCGGCCTTACCATTTTGTGTATTTCATATTTGAATACACATTTTTAACATTTCTGAAACTGAAATGCTTCTGATGATCCATAGTTCATTGTAGTTTATTTGGCAGCATTTCTTCTTTCTTAGGGAAATCTGAGAAAATGTTGCCTCTTACAGTTGATAGCATCTTAAAGTCAATGAAATGCAGTACTAAGTTACTTAACCTCTCTGAGCCCCAATTCCTTTATCTGCAAAATACCTATGTCAGGAGGCTATTGTTGCAAGAACTCAAAGATAATATTTCTATAGCACTCAGCACAGGGCTAAGTGCTATGCTCTCCACTTTGGTAGAGGCTCAACAAATGTTAGCAATTGTAATCCCCCCACTATATTAACTGTAAACCCCACAAGGGCAGGGACATGTTGTTTCTTCTTCTAGCAGATGGTCTGATGTGAAGGATGGAAAAAGGTTCCTTTTCTAAAAATATCTCCTTGCTAGACTGCCAAACAGACAAAATTTCAACATTAATCACTCATTTGCGTTAAGGCATTATCTCCAGAAGACCTCTGTTAAAATGCAAATATGCCACTTGGGAAGGTAACGCATTAACTCATTAGCATTTCTGATCCCATTAGTGCAGATTAGTTTATCAGATTAACTAGCTGTCACCAAGCAAACCCTGTGAGCCCTAGTATGGGGGATGGTAAGACGTGATAATTTCAGGTGGGAGTGGAGCTAGGGGACCAGGTAGTCCTGAGGTTGGGGCCACCTCTAATCTAATCTTGCCTTTTAGGATTTGTTTGTTGGTAAGATTGTGGCTCTTTTCTGTGATAAACTAGAAAGGGTCTCAGTGACATAGACAGAAACACGTGAGTAGGAGGAAATGCAAAGCTGGAAGGGGTGTTGGACCTTAGAGATCATCTAATCCACTCTTTTCCCCTCAAATTTTTAACTCTCATCAAGGCATTCACTGCCTCCCAAGGTAGCCCATTCTGTTGAACAACTCTAATTAGCACATTTTTTGATATCGAGCTGAAAGCAATCTTATATTTCTTTCTTCCTTCCTTTTGGCAGCCCCTTTAAAATATCTGAATATAGCTATCATGTTCCCTCAAGTCTGTCTATCTTTCGACTTTTCTTTTTTCTTTTGCTAAATCTACCCAGTTTGCTCAGTGATTCCTCTTGTGATATGGTTCCACAGCTGAGCTTCTTAACCTGGAGGTCCGTGAACCTCCTGAAATTTTATGTAGAATGTTGGCTTGTATCTACATGTCTAGAAAATGTCCTAGCCTATTGACCCAATAGCATATTAGTCACTTTCCTTTGGCAACACTCCAATTTGTAAGGCTGCCTCTTAGGGGTCCTTTCCAAAACTGAGCACAGTACTCCTGGAGTACTCGGAATAGCACAGAGTACAGTAGCCAAAGTGCTTTTATTAGCTGCCTGATGTTGCACAGTTCTCAACTTTGCAGAGTTCTCAATTTAGTGGATGAGAACTTCCTGTTCTTAGGTAGCTGACACTTCCCAAGATTAGGTCACCTGATGCAAAAGAACACCTTGGTGTCCACCCCGCTCAGTTCAACAGTTGATGAGCATCTCAGCTATTTTAAGGGGAGCTAGTGGAGGTCACTTTTGGGGACCTATCTGGTCAGGCCACTTAATAAGCTGGCGGAGAAGCAGTGTGACTGAGTACAGCCCTCAAGTTCTCTCCAATGCCTCCCATTTTTCTAATACCGTGAACTATAAAGAAGTGATTGGTTCATGCTCATATATGGGAGAACCCAGAGAGAGGACCAGTGTTCCCAGCTAGCCTTTCTTGAGGCATCATGGCCAGTGGGGTTTAGAGAATGGAGTTTGGGGGACTGGTGGTGTCAGTGAAGAACAAAGTCACAAATGGCAGATGATTCAGGAAGGACCTGATTCAGCTATCAAATATGAGTGTATCAACATGAGAAATAGACATGTCTAGGCTGGGCACGGTGGCTCACACCTATAATCCCAGCACTTTGGGAGGCCAAAGCAGGCAGATCACTGTATGTCAGGAGTTTGAGACCAGCCTGGCCAACATAACAAAACCCCGTCTCTACAAAAAATACAAAAATTAGCCAGGCATAGTGGTGCGCACCTGTAATCCCGGCCACTCAGGAGGCTGAGGGAGGAGAATGACTTGAACCCAGGAAATGGAGGTTGCAGTGAGCCAAGATTGTGCCACTGCACTCAGCCTGGGTGACAGAGTGATACTGTGTTTAAAAAAAGAAAAAGAAAAAAGAAATAGACATGTCTTAAGATAGGCTCTCCTTTATTCCCTCCATACTACTCTCCCAGACACAGCACACAAAAAATAAGTATTAAAGACACTTGGGACCGTATGAGATAGGAGCAAGCCAAATGGTAAGTGACAACCACCAATTGGTAAGTGACAACCACCAGTTTTGTTTTGTGTGGCACAAAACAGCCATACCACCAAGGTCCTTTGGTCGTGTATATCTTCCCTATGGCCTGGTGGTTGATCCAATCTAACCATCACTGCCTTCTCTAACTGTAAGGGTGCCTGACTTTCCCACCATTACAGTCACTCTTTAACGTTTAAGTATTAAGGACTGTTATGAAATGCAACTAAGTTATCTGAGGGGGAAAATACATCAAATAAAATACTAGTCCTTTAAGCTGCTCTACCCAAAAGGAAAAAAAAGAAAAAAAACTCCGTGGCTGGCCAAATAAGTTGGAGAAATGCTGTATACTTACCTCTCTTAGAGCTTTGTAATGCACATTAGCATATGAAAGGCTCTGAGAAGTTTTGCAGTAGAGAAACTTGCTAAAAACATAGTTTTGTGGCTTCCAATACGTATTTGACTATAGGTCGCCAACTTCTTCTTTTCCTCCTCAAATACACCTTATTAACAGCCACATAACAGCCATGGAGAACAAAGCTTTCAGCCATGACCATCGTTTCACACCTTGCTGCACAAATGACTTAATGCACCCAGCGTTCTGCAGAAATGGGACAGGGACAGATGAATTTTGTTTTGTGGGGAGGTTGTACAAGACTCTTGGAACAGAGAGAAATCACTGGGAGTCTGGGAGAGGGGACCTCAAAATGGAGATGAGGACCGGACAGGGAATGCTGGAGACCAGCTCCCCGCACTTGCAGTTTTGCCACTGGCCAGCCCTGATAGACTCTATGCTCTCTACTCTGAGCTAACAGTGAACAGAGTGGAGCAGCTTTGGCCAGGCTAAGACCCTGCAGGGCCATTTGTGGTCATTGGCTTCTCAGCTGGGGGCTTTCCACTTTCATTCCCTGCCCTGCTGCCCTCCACTTCCCTCTCTGGGCCTCCGGTGCATTTTCAATTTCCCAGTCTACTAGTTGATCCATTTCATTTGGGTCTTGTTCTTTCCTTTTCCCTTCAGTGGGACTGAGAGAAGGCCTTTGAGTTTGCTGCAGCCAAAGGGAAGAAGGAGAGGATGGAGTGAGAGGAAAGGCAAGGAAAATCACATGGCCTTTTCTGCAGCGCTTGGGGCAAGTCTGTATTTTCCCTGGACCCTCAGAGCAGGAATGGGCCCTTTTATAGTCACCACTGGGCCTTGGGGCAAGGGGTACCATAGATTCCTCTGGAAGCAATGAAAACTCCCACCTTTAGCCAAGAGACCTAAGAGGAGTTGACAGTCAGAAAGGCGAAGAAAGGACTGACTCCAACACCTCCCCCCACTGACCATGTTCACAGTCCATAGCATTCTGGGAACCAGAAAGACATGAGGCTGGAGTCCAGCTGATATCTGTTGAAATTGAGTCAGGTTGGAGGGGTGTGTGTGTGTGTGTGAGAGAGAGAGAGAGAGAGAATTCATGTCTGAAGGTAAACCTGCAAGCTTAATTTTTCCTGACTGGAAAGGCCTGAGAGACACTTGGATTTTTGCAGGGGTACATCAGGATCATAAGAAGTAACTTGTCAGTGAGGAGAAGCAATACATTCTTTGTAGTGTGATAGCCCTTTTGTCATCAATGAAACAGATAAGCTGTGGGAATATGGAGCAGAATTTTTTTTCCATTTAGTGTGCAGAAGTGTAAATGTGAGTGTGAGTGTGTGTGTGTGACAGAGAGAGAGAGTGCAAGCACATGTGTGGTGGCCTCTGAGGACTGACTCCAACACCTCCCCCCACTGACCACATTCACAATCCATAGGCACAGGCTCACCAAAAGACCTAAGCATAGGACCATAGATAAGTGGTCCCTTACTACTTATAGGGGACTTCCTTTCCCCTCACACCTTATGACTATACCACTAAAGATCTATTTATCGTAGTTCCTTTTACATGGTACATCATGTCTGGCCAATTTCCCTAGTTTGAATGCTTCTTATACCAATGACTCAAGATCCTCACTAGGCAGTTTATTCTGCTCCTTAACTGTATTAAGGTTAGGAAATGGGTTTTTCCGCCTCCCTCACTAGATTATTTCTGATTTTAGATGTGAAGAGCTTAGGCCTCTCTCTCTCTCTCTCTCTCTCTCTCCATTTTTCCTCACCCACACCAGGGTCACTGAGGCCTGCAGTATTATTCCACATTCCTACTCAGACAGAGACTCCTAGAGTTTGCTTTGCAGCCTCAAAATGTCCTGGCCACCTTGCAGTTTGGGTACCGAATGCCCCCTCCTGTTCTAAGACCAAAATTTCCTTAGATTTCCTTTCCTTCAATGTATATTGATGGTCCTCAGCTTTTGCCTATCTGGTGGCAAACTTCTTCTCTCTCTCCTTTTGACTTCTCTGTGGCTTCTCCGCTACAAAGACTCTTTCCACTACCCAGAAACTGCAGAAAACCTACCAGTCTTCCCACTCCCACATTGGGCTTCTGCAGATCACCTCTTTGAAAAGTTCAAGACTAGAACTTTGTGCCATCAAAAAGCCCACCCCTACTCTACTTCTCCCCATCCTAGGCAGTCTATTAAGGCAGTGTGGTATGGTTAAATGAATGAAAACATTGAGGCATGGGCAAGCAACAATTTTACTCCCCAAGTATGTTCGCAGGATTTACTAGATGCCATGGAAAACTGAAGACAATAACAGGTCTTGCCCTTATGAAATTTGTTCTCTAGCTGGGGAAAAGCACACAAACAAACTTGCAGGTGAAATATTTTTTTCATTCAACCAACAAATATTCATTGAGCACCTCCTATGTTCCAGGCTCTGGAACATAGGAGATACTGGGGGTACAATGGTGAACAGGACAGACAAAATCCCTGCCCTGCTGGAGCATGTGTTTCAATAGGGACACAAGTTTAAAAGTGAACAAATAAATAATCACTATTTGTATTGATACATGCTAGGAAGGAGAGAAACAAGGGGCTGTGCTGAGGAGTAACAGGGAGCTACTTCAGCTCGAGCAGCCAGGAAAGGCTTCTCTGAAGAGGTGACATTTGAATTAAGAATCGAATGGCCTGAGAACAGTCTACATTGCGTGCCTCAGACTACAGATGGCATCAGATTTCAGAAATGAGAAAAATGTGGGCAGGAAAAACTGAGGAAGACTTTCGGGAGGAGATGGGGTCTGGTTCAGTCCAGTGCATGAGACAGAGCTTTGGCCACCAGCTTTGCAGCATTGGCCTCGCTTTGGCAAAACTGAGACATACATCTCCATTTGGGTAGAGGATTCATAATCTTCTCTTTGGAATTTCACATAACCACTGTGAGAGAAAGGGTCTTCAACATTTCTCCAGATGATCTGACTATAAAATCCTTTTGTATTTTACACCTCATTGTTTCCAACAAGCATTGATGATTTCAGGTGGGAGAAAATCAGGAAAACGATATATGGGGAAACCAGGGGATTATTGTAGCTACAGGTAGAGGTTATGTGGTAGAGAATAGAGAAAGATATGTAGAGTGGGGTTGGATTATGGTAAGGGTCATGAAGAGGACTTTGGACTTGATCCAGTAGGCATTGAAAAACTGCTGTAGGTTTTTGAGCAAGGAAATGTATAATAGTCCATTTTCACACTGGACTAATATATCACCATTTATCACCGTTTATGCTGATAAAGACATACCTGAGACTGGGCAATTTACAAAAGAAAGAGGTTTATTGGACTTACAGTTCCACGTGGCCAGGGGGGCCTCACAATCATGGCAAAAGACAAGGAGAAGCAAGTCATATCTCACGTGGATGGCAGCAGGCAAAGAGGGCTTAAAATGGTTTTAAAACCATCGGATCTCATGAGACCCATTCACTATCACGAGAACAACATGAGAAAAACCTGCCCCCATGATTCAGTCATCTCCCACTAGGTCCCTCCCACAACATGTGGGAATTATGGGAGCTACAAGATGAGATTTGGGTGGGGACAGAGAGCCAAGCTATATCAAAATGAAAGGAAGAAAAGGATAGAAAGAAAGGGCTCTGATACCTCTTGGTAACCAGAATCCTTCCTTTAGCCCAATACATGTGGACTCTCCCTGAGTAATATGGTTATGAGCATGGGCTCAAATCCCAGCTGTGCCACTTAGTGACTGTGAACTTGGACAAGTTGCTTAACTCCTCTGTGCCTCAGTTTCCTCCTCTTTAGAATGGGATGGTTATGAGGATTAAATGAGTAAATAATTGTGAAGTCACAGAACAGTGCTTATTTAGTTAGTACTCAATAAACTTTAGCTATCATTATCCAAAGAGGAAACTGGTATGAGGAGGGTACAGTCTGGATACTGCCCTTCATTTGTATATTTGGGTCAAAGTTTGATCATCTGAGGATTCTAAGATGCTGTGAACATTGCCTAGGCTTAGGACTCACTGTATGCAAAGTAACGGTGGACACTCTGCCCCAATAATCTTTTCTATTAGCCTTCTGCCACATCTAAAATCCCCAGTGTTCATTAGTAGCAATCTGAAGACTCAAGTATTTTTAACTGAATTAAGGTCTCCTCTTATCTGGCAGTAAAAAAAAAAAAAAAAAAAGAAATTGACCATTAGATCACCAGCCATTGTCAACTGGGATAAAGTAGAGCTTTGAGGAAATGGATACTATTGCTATGTAACAAAGTATCCCAACATTTAGCCAATAAACAACAATAAACACCATCTTACAGTTTCTGTGGATCAGGAACTTGGTTATGACTTAGTTGGGTGGTTCTGGCTCAGGGTCACTCATGAGGTTGCATGCAAACTGTGGGTCAAGGTTGCAGTATCTGAAGACTCAACTGGGGCTGACAGATGTGCCTGCAAACTAACTCGTATGGTTGCTGGCAGGCTTCGTTTCCTCACAGGCTGTTGGACTGAGGTTTCTGTTCCCTGTCATGCCATTTGGGCCTCTCTATTAGGCTGCTCCTCACAACACGGCAGCTTGCTTTCTCTGGCGTGATTGATGAGACAGAGAGAGTGCACACCTAGGCCAGCCCAAGGTGGAAGCCACAGTCTTTTTATAACCTTGTCTTGGAAGTTATATCCCATCGCTTCTGCCATATTCTATTCATTAGAAGTGAGTTACTAGGTTCAGACCATGCTCAGGGGAGGGGATACACAAGGGTGTGAACATCAGGAGGTGGGGATTATTTGGCAACATTTTACAGGCTGGCTATCACAGATGGATAAGTATTGATGGTAGGAAATAAAAGAAAAGGCCCTAGTGAAATGAAAAATTGGGTTCTTCTGGCTAATTGGAAGCCAACATAAATAATTACTAGGATTAGTGGTAGCCAAAAATGTTGGGTACCTAAAGAGCAAAGAGAGGAACCAAAGGGTGGGTGGTGGTACCTGGAAGGTATTTGACCCACATCTAGGGTTGCTGAAGTCCTGGGACCCTCCTTAGATCCAAGCTCAAGTTTGTTGTGCAGAGTATCACCTGCTCTTGCTCAGAAAGCCCAGCCCTATGGGCATGGCCAGGGAAAAAGGAGAAAGCTAGGATGAGGCCCACGAAGCTCAGTGGCAGCAGAAGCAGGAGAGGGGAATGCAGGTTCAGCAATTGCATTTGTTTGCAGTTGGGAACGTTGTTAATTTTAGCTTCACACAAGGGGCTGAAGCAGGAGGGTTTGTCATTTATGCTGAGCTAGCCCTTGGCTGCCTCCCACAGGCCACTGCCACAGTATCAGCTCCAAGCCGCTTTCCTTCCTTCCTTCCTTCCTTCCTTCCCTCCCTCCCTCCCTTCCTTCCTTTTTTCCTTCTTTCTTTCTTCTAAAAAAAAAAAAAAAAAAAGAGATACATGTACAGAACGTGCAGGTTTGTTACATAGGTATAGGTGTGTCATGGTGGTTTGCTGCACCTATTGACCTGTCCTCTAAGTTCCCACCCCCCACCCCCCAACAAGCCCTGGTGTGTGTTGTTCCCCTCTCTGTGTCCATGTGTTCTTAATGTTCAGAACATGCAGTGTTTGGTTTTCTGTTCCTGTGTTAGTATGCTGAGAATGATGGCTCCTAGCTTCATCCATGTCCCTGCAAAGGACATGAACTCACTCTTTTTATGGCTGCATAGTATTCTGTGGTGTATATGTGCCACATTTTCTTTATCCAGTCTATCAGTGATGGGCATTTGGGTTGGTTCCATGTCTTTGCTATTGTAAATAGTGCTGCAATAAATGTAAGTGTGCATGTGTCTTTATAGTAGAATGATTTATATTCCTTTAGGTGTATACCCAGTAATGGGATTGCTGAGTGAAATGATATTTCTGTTTCTAGATCCTTGAAGAATCGCCATACTGTCTTCCACAATGGTTGAACTAATTTACACCGACAGTGTAAAAGCGTTTCTATTTCTCCACGGCCTCACCAGCATCTATTGTTTCCTGACTTTTTAATAATCTCCATTCTGACTGGTGTGAGATGGTGTCTCATTGTGGTTTTGATTTGCAGTTCTCTGATGATCAGTGATGTTGAGCTTTTTTTCATATGTTTGTTGGCCCTGTAAATGTCTTCCTTTGAAAAGTGTTTATTCATATCCTTTGCCCACTTTTTGATGGGGTTGATTTTTTCTTATAAATATGTTTAAATTCCTTGTAAATTCTGAATATTAGACCTTTGTCAGGTGGGTAGATTCCCAAAATTTTCTCCCATTCTGTGGGCTGCCTGTTCACTCTGATGAGCGTTTCTTTGGCTGTGCAAAAGCTGTTTAGTTTAATTAGATCCCATTTGTCAATTTTGGCTTTTGTTGCAATTGCTTTTGGTGTTTTAGTCATGAAGTCTTTGCCCATGCCTATGTCCTGAGTGGTATTGCCTAGGTTTTCTTCTAGGGTTTTTATGGTTTAGGGTTTTACATTTAAGTCTTTAATCCATCTTGAGTTAATTTTTGTATAACGGCCAAGGTGGCCAACTAGAAGCAGCAGCGTTTGGAGGCTCCTATAAAAAAAGAAAACCATAATAAGCGAGTGAATCCTTCACCGGCAACCAAGGTATCCAGGTTCTGTCATACAAGCTGCTTTTTACAGGAGGGTGAGCTTGGCTAACAGTAATGAAAGGTGCATGGACTCCCTTGGGCCTGTTGGGTCTGAGGCACTGGGTAGAGGGGCCCAGCCAGCCCCAGGCAAAACAGTGTACACTAGGCCAGCAACTGCCTGCTGACATCTCCTTTTTCTCTTTATCACTTCTGTGTTCCCATCTCAGATCTACCACTTGCTGATTTTGTGACTTAGGGCAAATCACTTTATTTCTCAGCACCTCCATTTCTTCCTCTGCAAAATGTAGATAAATAGTCTCTAGCTTGCAGAAGTGGTGTGAAGAATCAGTGAGCTCATGTAGATAACGCACCAATAAATGGTAGCTGCTGTTACTTAATTTACCCAGCCCTGACTCAGACCACCCAGCCCAAAAGGGGCAGGTGTCTCCTGGAACAGAACCCCTTACCCAAGCCAATCAAAAACCCTCTCTGAGTGTAAGTGCCTTCTTTTGCGGAGAACTTTACATGAGTAAGACACTCTAATGATCTCCAGTTTATGTAAAAAGACACCGGCTCAGAGAGATGTAGTGACTTGCTTAGGGACACACAGCTAATAAGTGGCAGAGTTGGGACCATAACTCAAATCTGTTATGGTCCCAAATCTGACCTTTCTCTCTTTTTTTATGGAAAGTATTTGATTGACACCTCTTTGTGAGAGATATGAGCTCTTGCAGAGGTGAGAAAAAGTTACAGTGGATTCCAGGCCCTGGAACCAGAGAGGTTGGAAACCTTTCAGTTGGCGGCCATAATGTCCTGGATGCACTTGTAGTTGCAGACTTTTGTGTAGATGCCAGGTTTGCCTTTGCGGGCACGGAATCTGTCCTTTTTCTATCCCACCCCACAGTTGTTTGGCCCTGAACATGATTTCAGGATGTGATAGGGGTAGATACCTGTGCCAGAGTTTGGCTACAAAGGTAGAAAGCTTTAGGTCCAGATCATATGACCTTTTGGAGCCCCACAAACTTGACTTTGCAGAGAAATGTCTACTACACTTCCACATGGCAGAGCCAGGAGTAGAGGTTCTAATTAGTGTAATATGACACTCTTTTACCCTCACCCCCAACATGCACACACTTTTCTCCCAATTGGCCGATTTCCTTTTGAACTCATTTCTGAGTCCAAGAAACAGGGGTGCAGGTGTGAGTGTGTGTATCTGAGGGCCTGTTTAAAATGCGTGGTGGCTCACACCTGTAATCCCAACACTTTAGGATGCCGAGGCGGGTGGATCACCTGAGGTCAGGAGTTCAAGACTAGCCTGGCCAACATGGCGAAACCCCATCTCTACTAAGAATACAAAGAATTAGCTGGGCGTGGTGATGGGCACCTGTAATCCCAGCTACTCAGGAGGCTGAGGCAGGAAAATTGCTTGAACCCGGGAGGTGGAGGTTACAGTGAGCTGAGATCACGCCATTGCGCTCCAGCCTGGGCTACAGAGTGAGACTCTTTCTCAAAACAAAACAAAACCAAAATGCTAAGCTCCAAGTACACAGTCTTCCTCCCAGAGATGCAGGTATCCTTTCCCTGTTACCACGGGAACCTCGGTCCCTGCAGCAAGAGGAGGCCATCTGGGCTGGCCACAACTTGCCCTGGCCTGCAGCTTAGGGCAGTTTCTCCTTTATTTACAATAGCTGCAGAGAAGGAAGAGCTTGAAACCCTTGCAGCTTGAGGTAAGGAATTCGGAATAGAGAAGATTCCAGAATTGAGGCTTGGTCTAGAGAGAGGGAGGCTAGGTGAAGAATATGCATGCCTGAGAGGTGGAAAGAGAATAAAGAAGAAAAAGCACAAGGATCAAGAGATAGGAAAAGAGGAAATCAAGGAAGAGAGGAGTTTGAGAGATATGAAGGAATGGGTAAAAGATAAAGAGGGCAACTCAAAGAGCAAAATGTAGAGAAATACTAGGTGGCTTCCAGAAATGTCATATAGGAATAATTTGGGAGCAAAAATCTGATTGGTAGGGGGTTTAGGAGGCTTCTTTGAAAACTCCCTTTGCCATATGGTTTTTACATAGGTTGCATATTCATTGGAAATAGCTTGTGGGGGTGAATGGCAGATGATGCTAAGGATTAATGGGGGAAGGCTGATTCCTCTGCAAGCCACCCCTTGCCACTACTGCCACTCATGAACAACATTTGTAAAGTGCCTACTCTGTGCTGGAAAATATGAGTTTGAAGAAAATGAAACAGCAGAAAGTACGTGGGGGGAAAAATGGAAAAGGCTCAAAGGCTGCAACAGATTAGATTGCCCTGGCAGGGCTGGTAATGGGGATTTTGTGCTCTGCAGCCCAAGGAGGACAAGCGGCCTGAATGAAGGTTCAGTATGGGAGACTACAAGAAAAGAACGGGTGTATATTTCAGAATCTTATTTTAGAGTACTACCAGGCCCACCTCCAACAGGGGGACTAGCTCTGAATTTAGAGTAGAGAACACCAAATGTGTCTGAATATGTGTATGTGTGTGTGTATGCTCATAGGGAGAAAAATTTCCTCTCCTGGAACACAGATGCATTACACACCTATGGATAACACATATGAGTACGTGTGTATGAGAGAGATTATACTCTCTCTCTCTTGTCTGGGTGTCAGTGGGTCTTCATTTGGCAGGTGAAAGCCACCTTAATCCCAGCTCTCCTCCCTCTTAGAGCTACTTTCAAGTGTCTGCTCTGCTCTGTGGAAGAGGGGCCCTGACTGGGAATGTGTTTTTGTTTTCTGCGGTTCCTTTTTCCTCTGCCCTAACCTTAGCCTGAGCTGCTATTTCCTCAACAACATCCAAAGGGGGAAGCAATCATTGGTTTGAGAAGAATCTCTGAGCCAATGAAATGTCAGCTCAGCTATTATTTCCAGGTGCCTAAAGGAGAATTATCCATAGATAGTGCAAAACCTCTGTTGACCAGAATATTTGAGAATGGGCAGATAATTACACAGCTTTCTGGTGAATCAGGGTTATAATTTTGATTCATTGTTGAAGTTCTCTCTAAAGTATGAAACTTCTTTCTTACCTTAGAATGTAAGGCCCAGTGAAATGCATTCTGTGTTTGATGACTAAGCACCTTGTTCTAAATATCAGCCATAATATTTGGTCTCATAGAAAGGTTGTATGGTGTAGCAGTTAGAACACTGAATTCTAGGAGTCAGAGGATGTGGGTTCCACTTTGAGTGCAGCTGCATATTAACAGGTGACTTTGGGCAGTGGTTTATCATTTCTGAGCCTCAATTTTCTCACCTGTAAAATTGTGGTTTATTTTATTTTATTTTATTTTTGAGGTGGAGCCTTGCTTTGTCATCAGGCTGGAGTGCAGTGGCACAATCTCAGCTCACTACAAACTCCACCTCCTGCGTTCAAGCGATTCTCCTGCCTCAGCCTCCCGAGTAGCTGGGATTACAGGTGCCTCCCACCATGCCTGGCTAAGTTTTTGTATTTTTAGTAGAGACGACTTTTCACCATGTTGGCCAGGATGGTCTCCATCTCTTGACCTCAGGAGATCTGCCCACCTCGGCCTCCCAAAGTGCTGGGATTACAGGCATGAGTCACCATGCCCGGCCTGAGGTGGTGTTATTTTTATAAGATGGAGAAAGTATAGGTAAAAATGTGGACTGAACTCAGACCATCTCTAGGAAATTACTTACTTGAATTATCTCCTCATGCAGGCTTACTTCATTATTCTTTGCCTCTTTCTCCAAACAGCTGAGTGAAGGAAAAAAGGTATATGATCAATCAATAGATCGAATAGATTGGATTTTGTTGGCTGAATTTTTATAATTTATCCGGTTTCTTCACTAGAATCTTAAGCACTGAGGACATACTGTATCTGTTCAAATCATTCAGACCCCTTAGCTCCCAGTTGCAAACACGTCACCAATGCTTAGTCATATTTAGTAATGGTGCCAGTGCTGATGCCTTTGTCACCCTACCACTGGGCCAGGCTGTAGGCTCAGACAGGATCCTCACATTGGTATCTCTGGACTAGCACAGTGCCTGGCATTCAGTGAGTGCTTAGTAAATGGTAGCTGCTATTACTGGTATCATTATTCTTTGGGTCTACCCAGAAACTGAGGAAGACAGTGGAAATGAATGCACAGTTTCCAATTCTCTTGCGATTGCTGGAGTTATATGCAGAATCATGGTGAGGGGAATGTTAGATCAGGAAGATACCTTACAGGTGAAGAAGGTACAGCTGGACAGTCCTAACTCAGGCCATATGCAAGAGGCAAGTATAACCACTCTCTCTTCAGAAAGGAAAAAGCTAAAGAAGTTGCAGTCTCAGCTCAGTCCCTTCCCCCATCTCTTTCCCATCTGCCCATTGGCTGGGATTACTTCACCTGGTTAGGCTGAGGGTTTGGGATAGAGGAAGGACTGGCCTCCAGGGTAGGATTCCAAGCCTAGGCGACTTGAGAGAACCTGGGGCCTTAATAAAGGAAAGCAGGAATGAATGGGGAAGCCAAGCTAGAAGGACAGCCAGAGGGCATCTAGCTAGGGACTGGGGCAAGGGGGTGATAGTGGTAGCATATATATCTCTTCTTTAAGATATCCAACCTCCTCCCCAGTTTTGCCTAAGGATACTGGAGTTGTAGTGTGCTGGCCTTGCCCCAGGGAATCCCTTTGGTGCCCCAGGACACAAGAAGAGCCAGCTGGGTGCCCTAGGGCTGCTGGCATCCTGGCTCAGTGATTCTGCAGGCAGAGCTGAGCTGGTGGAGGTGAGGGATGGAGGCTGGGGGATGGGGAGCACCTACTGCAGAGAGAACTGTGGGGGGAGAGACCAGGCAACTGGCTCACCCAGGATGGGACTGTCATATAGAAATATTCCCATCTGGATAGTTCTAGAGAAGCAAGTCTGGGTAATGATAAACTATGAATTTTATGCATGAGCTCAACATTGAAAAACTTCAGCCCCAAGCTCCCGGCTAGCATCTGAGCCAAATTCCACTCGCACAGCATTTAATCAGCTTCCTGACAGATCCCAGTAAAAGGGAGATGAATTTACGAGATTGATTAGCTAATACCCAAGTGTTATGCTTACTCTGTGATCCAAGAGCACCAGGCTGGGCCTCTAGACTTTCTGCTGCTCAGATTCTGCAGCTGCTGCGATGGTAGGTGGGCCTGGGGGTTGCCCTCTAGAGAGGGGGACTGAGTGAAGCTGTTCCAGCTCTCAGACTCCACAGCCCAGGAAACCCTCCAATCTAGTATGTATCTGGGCCTTGGGAAAGAGTTATTCTCATCTTTGCCCTCCACCCCCTATTATGGCCTCAGCCAGTTTTATTATTCATCTCCATCTTATGCCAGAGATGCCCTCTCCTTGTCTCTACCAATCCAAAGCATGCCAGCCCTTCTAGACCCACCTAGAGCCTCATCTCCTCTAGGAAGCCTTCCCTGGCTATCAAAATCCTCAGTAAGCTTTCCCTTCTCCCAACTCAGAAGGCTCTGTGTCATCTGAACCACAGATAATCACACACTATGGTTAGAGCTAAATGAGAATTTAGCTAGTTCCATTCATTCTCATTTGTAAATGCTAGATGTATTTAACCACAAAAGTAATATATGCTTATTATAACAAGTCAAAAAAATAGAGGGTTAGAGAAGTAATCTCCCTCTCAAGCCTCTCAAATCCCATCCTCTCAGAAAACCAGTATTACAAGTCTCTGTGCTCTGTCTCTATGATCGTATAGACATTTATATACAGCCCCTTTGTTTTACATATAAGGAAACTGAGGCCCAGAGAGGTAAGGTGACTTTTCAAAGATAACACAGCTGACAAGTGGCTGAGATGGAAGTAGGACCTAGATGTCAGGCTCCCAGTTCCCAGGCCAGTGCAGTTGTAGTTTAGTTGTCTCCTCAGAGAGCTTTGTCTCCCAAAGTGAACTGTAAACTCAACTGAGGGTTAAAAAAGAAAAAGAAAAAGAAAAGAAAACCGTGTGTTCTCTCTTGCATTTTCCACAACACCTAGCACAGTTTCAAGCATCTGGTCCAGGGTGTTTACTAAATGTTTGTCTCCTCATTTTAAATCTTTTCTGAAACAAGTCACAATATAAATAAAGAAAAAAAATGTTTGACTCCGTGCCTGGTTTTGCTAGACTGTAAAGCCGAGCCATGCAATCATACAGAAATTGATTGTTAAGATGGCTGGGTAAAAAGCAGCCGAAAACTCAAGTGATTGGTGACCGTGTGCAGATATCTGGAGGCAGAGACAAATACAGAGACTAAGCAGCTCAAACGTGTGAGGGGCTTGTGTTCTGTGCTAAGCTAACAAAGCTGAGAATCTGGTTTGGGGTGGGGTGGGGGTAGTGCTAGAGGTGGGAAATGAGGCTGCTCGGCACCCCCCTAGGTTCTTTGCCACCTGTCTCTCCACCCCACCCCCAAACCAATGACCAAGTTGGCTGCTGCAGTCCTGCATGTGCTGCTGAAGCCCCCCACTTGGCTGTGGCCAAGGACTTAAGGCTCCTCCATGCTTGAGTCTGGAGAACCTGTTTCATGGCCTTTACACTTTTCTGTGGCATCACAGTGCTGGGGCTTTTATGGATTTATTTGATGTATTTGTTCATTGCTAATCACTTGTAAGGACATAGGAGGCTGGGCTGGAATTAAGGAAGGTCATTGCTTCCACCCATAGGGATTGTCTCCCCGGCTTAGGGAGCTGGGAAGGGGTTAAGAGTGGCTCCTGGCCACATCGACTGCTCTGGAGGGGGAACCCTTTGGAAAATCATAAACATTAATTGTATTTTGAGCTGAAAAAAAACTTTCAAGATCATCTAATAAGATTATTAATGCCTGACGTTTACATAGCGCTTCATAGTATATGAAGCAACTAAATGTGACTTATTGCCTTCATTTTAAGTGTAGAAACTTTTGTTTATTTAGGAAGATCCTGACAACTGGACAGTAGATTGCTGTGAATTTCTTAGGTGTGAGAATAGTATTGTGGTTATGTATGAATGTTCTAATTTTTAGGAGATGACTGATGAAATATTTAGGGGGTGAATTATGATGTTTGAAACTTTAAAATGGTTCAGCATTTAGATATAAATAGGGGCTGGGGCGGGGAGCTATTGTTTAATGGATACAGAGCTCCTGTTTGGGGTGATGACAAAGCTCTGGAGATGGATGGTGGTGATGGTTTCACAACGCTGTGAAGGGACCTAATTCCACTGAATTGTACACTTAACAATGGTTAGAGTGGTAAATTTTGTGTTATGTATATTTTACCACAGTTACACACACACACACACACACACAGAGTGCAAAACTGGCCAAAATTTTAATAAATGTTGAATTAAAAAGGTGATTACAAGACTGGGGGTGGTGGCTTATGCCTGTAATCCTAGCACTTTGGGAGGCGGAGGCAGGAGGATTGCTTGAGGCCAAGAGTTCAAGACCAAAACCTTGTCTCAGTAAAAAAAAAAAAAAAAAAAAAAAAAAAAAAGATGATTATTGTATTGGTCTTTTTTTTTTTTTTTTTTTTTTTTTTTTTTGTTGAGACGGAGTCTCGCTCTGTCGCCCAGGCTGGAGTGCAGTGGCCAGATCTCAGCTCACTGCAAGCTCTGCCTCCCGGGTTCACGCCATTCTCCTGCCTCAGCCTCCTGAGTAGCTGGGACTACAGGTGCCCGCCACCTCGCCCGGCTAGTTTTTTTTTTTGTATTTTTTAGTACAGACGGGGTTTCACCGTGTTAGCCAGGATGGTCTCGATCTCCTGACCTCGTGATCCACCCGTCTCGGCCTCCCAGAGTGCTGGGATTACAGGCTTGAGCCACTGCGCCCGGCCTATTGTATTGGTCTTAAGGATACTTTAGCTGCTCTGCATATTTGAACATATTCATAATAAAATGAACATAAACATAATAAAATTAATGTGAGCAGACTTCTGGAGAAATAGACAGCAGGCTATCCGTAGCAGCCAAAGATTGTACCAAAGATGAGTCGCAGGCCCTAAGAGCATGTTGAAGATTGGAGTGTGGTGATGGAGAGGAGGCAATGGATGGGTCCCTGTGCAGTCTTGAGCATTGTTGATCCATTGATAGGTAAAATGGCAAAGCTGAGCCAGTTGTCAACTCTGACTGATACTTGGGGTGAGTGAAAGTTGTTACATGGAGGGTACTTAGGTCACAGCATAACGTAGCTCACAGTTAGGTGTTTCTCAAGGGCTCTGAGTTACTCAGAGGCTGACTGTGCAGTTTCTTCCTCATACCTCCTGTGGGCCATGGTGGTGATTGTGGTTTCTATGTGCGAATGAAGCAGAGAGACAGTCGTTGCTGGTCGGGTGCAGTGGCTCACTCCTATAATCCTAGAACTTTGGGAGGCCGAGGTGAGTGTATCACCTGAGGTCAGGAGTTCGAGACCAGCCTGGTCAACATGGCGAAACCTGTCTCTATCAAAAATACAAAAATTAGCTGGATGTGGTGGCGGGTGCGTATAATCCCAGCTGCTTAGAAGGCTGAGGCAGGAGAATTGCTTGAACCTGGGGGGCGGAGGTTGCAGTGAGCCAAGATTGCACCACTAAACTCCAGCCTAGGCGAAAGTGAAACTCTGTCAAAAAAAAAAAAAAAAAGAGGAAAGAAAGAAATAGACGTTGCTGAAACTATCATCAGTTCGTTTAGATTAGCTTTGTGCCACCCAGCTTTACTCTCGAAATCTCATCAAACTACACATCCTCTAGGTGGGGGTCAGAAGGGCTCTCTGAAAGGTGACCCAGAATGGCTTAATAGCCCAAGCTTGGGTGAGAAGAGATGTCAAAAGGAAGGACCTGTGACTCAGTCACCCAGACCTCCCTATGTGTGATCTGTTGGCCATTTGAGGCTTTGCTGATGAGGGAGAAGGGGAAGATCTTCTCCAGCACTAGGGCCCTCCAGATGTTCTTGCCTGGAGTATAAAGGTAGCATCCATCTCAGTGCTGGCAGGGCCTGAGGGTGAGTTCAGCACCAACAAACAGAGTCGTTAGGTTGGAGTCCAGCTCCCCAACCACATGATGAACTGTAATTTATGGGGATACCTTTGTCCCCAATGTTGCTTTGCTAGACCTGTCCAGCTTCAGCCCCACCAAGGACTCATCCTTCCTCAGCAGACAGGCTTTTGACCCTCCTAGTGCACAAGGAAAAGGGACAGGGACTTAATTTGCATTTTCCCTTGGCCAGCATTTGCCTGGTGTCTACATTAATCCCCATAAAGGATAAATGCCACAAAGAAAATGAAGGGGGAGAGACAGAGAGAGAGAGCGAGCAAGAGAGAGGGAGAGCTAGCTCTTGGGCAAGCAGCGGGGCCTAATGGAAGGAAAGAAGCTGGTCTGGAGAAGAGCTGGTCAGAATGAATTCTTGGTGAGCCCTTACCTCAACTCCTGAATCTGTAGGACTTCACCCTTCTTGAAAATTAGATCTCTTTCTAAGTCATGTTTGAGAACCTTGTTCCAAAATAATTGAGGCTGGGTCTAAAAGAAATCAGGCTGTAAGCAAGGGTTAATGCAGTGTAGTTATAACACATGAATGCAGGTGGGAGATTGGATAGACTAAGATAGACTAGAATGTTCGAGATTATTTACTAGTTCAGTTTCCTTCCTAATTTTGCACATAAGTAAACTGAGACTCAGTGAGGGGAAGGGACTTACCCAAGGCTTCCCAGCTAATTAGTCCTGGTAGAGCCCCCAAGTCCTAGTCCAGTCCTTTTTTATAAATCATGACACATTGTGATGGCAAGAAAAACCCCCGTGAGCTGAGAGTTTTTTTATTTTTATTTTTCTCTCAAACATCTTTGCAAGGCAGCACTAACTGAAATCCAGTCTTGGAAAAGGCTTTCCCCTCCTCCCTCCTGGTCTTCCCACAGCAAGGTGGCCATGCTCTGGAGTCAGGCCAAGCTCCAGTAGGTCCTCACTCTGTCTCCAGCCTGCTCCCCCTCCTTCTCCTTTGTCAGCAGAGGCTTACTGGAAAGGCCATTCTGAAATGTAGATAATGTCAGTGAAGTGCTTGCTAGTGGGTAGCTGCTGGCTGAATAAAGGCTTGACCATTTCCCTTGGTCTCAGTCTGAAGCTCCTGATCTCAGTCTGTTACACCTGGCCCAACTCTTCTTACTTTTGACTTGGAGCCCAAGGGTCACCAGATTCTGCCCTGGGGCCCATATTTTTCTTCACCCCAGCCTCCAGGGCCACATGATCCTCTGTTGGGTTGCTGGAGGGGAGGACTAAGGAGCAAACCCTGGGGCAGGAGGAATACAGGCTTTTCAGAGTCACAAGACCCCAGAACAAGAAGGACCTTACTCCATCTCCAATGTATATATAGGGAAATGGAAGAACACCATCACAATAATGTGGCTTAATTTTCATTTTAGAGCAGACCATGAGAGAGCAGAGTCACCAAAGAGTTTGCTTGAGTAGGAGTATCAACACTATTGAGCAGGGCAGTTAAGTGGCAGCTCTTGAAGAGGTAAGTGCAAGAGAGAGGTTGAAGGATGCAAAAGACATGCATGATTTTCACAATAGAATAAAGCACAGTAAAACCAGAAAGTTGCAAAGTTGTTGACGGGCAGAAGGAACAGAGCAGTTCTCGAAAAACTCCCTCAAAAAGAAAAAGGCGTCACTACCTCAACCCACTGGTCTGATGTCCCAGTCAGGTTCACCATCTCCATCTACAGACCCAGCTGTTTCCATGCTTTGGAACGAATGAGTATGGGATGCGAGCAAGGCGTTGGCAGCTCAGTCTCTCTCAGCCTCAATATGGAATAGGAGGGGAGTTATTTGCTGCAGATAGGGCTACCATATATAGTTGTGCAGGCTGTGAACTGCATAAAGGTACTCGGCCAAGAGGGTAAGTAGGAATGGAAATCCAGCCCATGTTCTGCTTCCTGAACCATGTTCCCTGGTGCAAGGCTAAGTGGACCTGGATGAAGGGGTACATTTTTCATCCGATAAAGCTATAGTGTTTGTGGGGCTGCATTCACCCAGAAGGAGTAACTTTTTCTGAGCTTTTTAAACAAAGGCACTGAGTAGACTACTGCCATCAGCCAGTGCCCTATGGCAACCCATCCCTAGGCTCCTAACTTCCCCCACTGAGGCTCTTCCAGTGTACCCCTGGACCCAGGCTGAGACCTTTTGTTCTTGGCGGCCACCCTCTGAGCACAAGAGCAGAAAATCCATTGAGGCAGGTCTCTTGGGGTCTGGGGCTCACCCTCATGATGGCTCCCAGAATTCTGAGCTTTCTCAGTCCTGGATTTTCTGCCCTTGTGCTCTACCCACCTGTTTGGCTCAGCCACCACATCTTGGATGCTCGTTTCCTTCCTAGCAGAATGGTGCCAACTGTTTGTCTGCATCGTGACTTTGACTGCTGTGTCCCCTGTTTTCTGTGCTCTGCCCTCCCAGCTGCCCCTCTGTAATCAGCTGTCACAGACAGAACACATCCTGGGTCTGTAGGGCCTAATGCGGGGGTGGGGTAGGGGTAGGGCTCGCTGAGCTCCCTCTCTTGCTCTCTGCCTGCCTATCTGGATGGAGGCCTCCTGTTGGTGCTTTTCACTGCAAAAGAACATATACACTGGGTGTGCAAGGGGGGTGACAGTGGCCAGGGGCTCTCAGCTGGAGAGCTTTGTTATGTCCACACAGTGCCCTATCAAGACCCCACCAGACACTCACCCACCCTCCCTGGGCTACAGGGGAGGGGCTGTGGCAGGGCCAGGAAGTGGCTGTAGAAACCTCCATGGGGTGGTGGGGGTGGGGAGTCAGGTGGGTCCTTGAGATCAGAGTAGCTCCTTTTGGCTACACTCCAAGCCCACCGCCCCCACTTTCCTACAGCACAGGCCCAAAGCTTCCAAATGAGCTCACTGGGCCCTCCCAGGGGCTTGTGGATTATGGTGCCAGATGGGCCCAATGCAAACTGCCCAACCCAGTGTTGCTGGGGAAGAAAGGGGCCTCTGGTCAGAACCAGCACTGGGCCAGGCAGCAGGGAGGTAACAGGGAGGGAGCTGGAGTCCCTAAACCCATCCTCTCCTTTCTGAGATGGAGCTCAGCTGAGCTCCATCAAGTGAGGACTAGCAAAAGCCCTTGAATTAAGAAGAATGTGAATGGAACAGTTAAGCATTCTCCCTCTCTGCCTCCTCCCTCCTCCCCAAATCCCAGAGAGAGAGAGAGCCAGACAGTAGAAGAAGGGGCGGGGAAAGAAAGCAGAGGGCCTGCCATCAATCTCCTGCCCTGACAAGCTGCGTCATCACTGGCTCCAGCTGGCTCCCCTGGGGCTAGGGGGAGGGGAGCTTGGTGTGGGTCATAACCAGGAGGAGCAGGGGAAAAGAGAGATGAGAAGTAGTCCAGGCACTGGGTCTTAGAGCCAGGGCAGAAGGCTGAAGTGCCCTTCCATGGATGGCGAAAAATAGAAAAGTCCAGGAACCTGGGGTCCTTTAGGGAGGGTACAGACCAGGGCAGGTCCAACTCAGAATAGATACTAGTCAGGCAGCCAAGCTTTGTAGAGTCCAGCAATAGTCTCTGCTGCCTCTGAAGAGTAGAAGCTGCTTGTTTTCCCCGTGCCTGCTTCACCATCACCCTTCACCTCCAGGACTACTGACAGTTCAGTCAACCTCCCAGAGGTGGGTGTCAATCCCAAAGAATATGATTGACTAATTGGGAAAGCCAAAGATCTGGTCGTGGCAAAATGCGAGGCTTATAACGGGGAGAGAATCCCAGATTCTGTTTGTTCTGTATCAGAAATGCCTGTTTCCTGGTTCTTCTGAACTCTCTTGGAAAGAACCGCATACCCTGAAAGAATGTTCCAATTTAGTCACGCCAGTGGGCTAGGCCAACCAAGTAACTTGGTAAGGGGGAAGGAAAGGGGAAGGCACACTGGAATGAAGTGAGCTTCTTGTGCATGGAGCTTGGGTTCCTCTGCTGGTGAGACAGTTCCTCAGGGAACTGATTTAGGACTGGGTGAGTCTTTGCAGGGACTGCAAAGACTGCAGGACTGTGCCTGTCAGGATTTTCTTTTCGGGAGAAAGGGTAAATGGGGGAAAGACTGAGGCCAAGGAAAGAGTTCCCAAACTAGCATGTCCCAGCTACTGAGAAGGATCCTGGACCAAATTAGGTTCTAGTTCTATTCAGATGTAGCAACAGTTTCAATTTTGTTCAACCACGTTAGAAAATATGCAGGTTTCTTCCTGGGTTTAATTGGCTTCCTAGGTTTTAAAAAGCACCTCAGTGCTGTGTTCAATAAGAAAGGTATCTGTGAAGTTCTAAGACGTGTAACAAATTAACAGGTTTCATTCTGACTTAGAGCTTCATCTGATCAATTTTAGCTCCTGCCTCTGAGCAAATTATCCTGAGAAATGGGAGCTGTGACCACCTGGTCCCTGCCAGTAGCCTCTGAGGCCTCATTTTATCTCATCCCCTTAAGCCAGGCCATTACCCCAGTGCTAAGGGCAGGAGTGGAAGGAAGCAGGGATATAAGGGAAAGAGAACTGGTCCTTTGTGCTTGGTCCCATCCCACTTAATAGCTTTCCCACTGAAGAGCACTCATTTGTCACCTTTAGTTCCAGGGGGTGAGGCAGGATGATCCATCCCTCAGGCCTGGGCCTATAAAAACCAGGGAATTGGCACCTGCAATCGGCCATTCTCTGCCTTTGTCTTCTCTGGCTGCGACTAAACTGCTGCTAAAATGCTGACTCCTGCCTTGTCCATGATGGAGTGAGCTTTTAACTGGTAGCTTGGCCTATGAAGCTTACTTTATTCAGCGCTGCATAAAATGCTGGAAGAGTAAAGAGCTAGGAGGGACTGTGGAGGAGTGGGGAGGAAGACACAGTTGGGTGTGAAAAGAGCCCCAGAGACCTGGGACACCCCGACCCTTTCCTGGGTGCCATCTCCAGTGATCCCAGAAGAACGGGCTCAACAGTTTCAGATATTTCTCAGACTTACATCTTCAGTAATCAGCTTCATGGTTATCTACCCACATGGTGTGCTTTGAGGATCTCCACAGGTCCCTTCTGACCATAAAATATTTTCTCCATGCTTTGCCAAGATCCCTGAAAATTATTGCGTTAGGTCAAGGCATTGTCCTCCAAAGACCGTTGTTAAAATGTACATTTTTAATTTACATCCATATTTTTTCTAAAGATTTTATAGTTTAGCTGTTATATTTAGGTCTTTGGTCCATTTTGGGTAGAGTTTTGTATATGGGATAAAGGAAGGGTCTAACTTTTTCTTTGCACATGGATATCCAGTTGTCCCAGTACCATTTGTTGAAGAGATTGTTCTTTTGCCATTGAAAGGTCCTGCCACTCTTGTCAAAAATCGATTGACTGTAGATAAATGGGTTTATTTGTAGATGCTCATTCTTACATATATCCCTTCTTATGCCTGTACCACAGTGTTTTTATTAGTGCAACTCTGTAGTAAGTTTTGAAATCTCTATCCCTTTAGAGCATGTGGTCATCTTGTGTTTTGACAGAGATTTTCTTGAATACCAAGAGCTCAAAAAAGAAAGGAAATAAGTAAAAACTCTCAGTCTTTGCAAAAAAAAAAAAAAAGTACATTTTTTTTTTTTGCCTGAGGAAAGTTTTCATATAGCAGATTCACTGGGTTTTACATGTCAAAGAGCAGGCTCACAGAGAAATGGGATCCAGGGCCGGGCATTGTGGCTCACGCCTGTAATCCTAGCACTTTGGGAGGCCGAGGTGGGCAGATCACCTGAGGTCAGGAGTTCGAGACCAGCCTAGCCAACATAGTGAAACCCCATCTCTACTAAAAATACAAAGAAAAAAAATAGCTGCATGTGGTGGTGGGCGCCTGTAATCCCAGCTGCTTGGGAGGCTGAAGCAGGAGAATTGCTTGAACCCTGGAGGTGGAGGTTAGAGTGAGCTGAGATCACACTCTTGCACTCCAGCCTGGGTGACAGAGCAAGACTCCGTCTCAAAAAAATGAAAAAATAAAATGAAAAAATAATTAACAAAAAGAAATGGAATCCAGGGAAAATAATGCTTGATAGGAATGAAAGATAAGAGACGTTTGCAGTGTAACACGGTGAGGAATAATGGGTTGTTGGAAGTCATAATCGCTCGGGTTGGGAGGCATTATTGACAGCCAAGAGGGAAGTCAGAGGTGAATGGCATCAGTTATGCCTGTAGTCTGGATATTCTCATGGTCTGCCCTGCCCTTCAGATCAAGATAAGTTTCCTTCAAAACCCATGCTCTCCTAGATCTCTGCATTCCCAGGGAGGGCTTCCATTCTCCTTATCCCCCACCCCACCACAGGCTCTTTTCTGGTTCTCTGAAAAGAAAGAGTTCCATGGAGACCAGAGTTTCTAAACTTCCACTTGGGGAGCTTTTTGAGTATTGATGCCAGGCCCCATCCCACACCAATTACACCAGAATCTCTGTGGGGACTCCCTGGGGGCATCCCCAGGTTTTAAATGCTTCCTGAGGTGATTCTAATGTGTAGCCAGAGTTAAGAAGTGCCGGTTGTCCATTTGCTTGTATCTTTTCATGTCACCCAAAATGTGGAGCTTCGCTCTTCTTCCTTAATCTCACCCGAATAACCATTCACCCAAGGAAATGTGTATAGAAGGCTTAGGAGTGACAAAAGGATTCTCCTTGCAGCAGCACAAACAACTGAACATTTAAAGTTAGCAATCCAGGCCGGGCGCGGTGGCTCAAGCCTGTAATCCCAGCACTTTGGGAGGCCGAGACGGGCGGATCATGAGGTCAGGAGATCGAGACCATCCTGGCTAACACAGTGAAACCCCGTCTCTACTAAAAATACAAAAAACTAGCCGGGCGAGGTGGCGGGCGCCTGTAGTCCCAGCTACTCCAGAGGCTGAGGCAGGAGAATGGCGTAAAACCCGGGAGGCGGAGCTTGCAGTGAGCTGAGATCTGGCCACTGCACTCCAGCCCAGGAGACACAGCAAGACTCCGTCTCAAAAAAAAAAAAAAAAAAAAAAAAAAAATAAAGTTAGCAATCCTGGGCTGAAGAAGTCCCTTGGTCATTTTCTCAGTCAGGCTCTAGGCTTACACCCAGTGCCTCATTTCCCCTTTCTCTTCCATCTCCTCCTCTCCTCTCTGCTCTCTCTGCAATCTCTAAGTCCTGTTTAATGTTACCACACAACGTTAAGCTCTTTTCTCCGTTGCCTTGGCTCCTGCCTACCCATGCTGTCAAGACAAGCGGCTTATCAAAACCCTTTCCTAAAGACAGTCCCAGTTCCCTCCCTAAGATGGATTCTGGTGCCAGCTGGTGAGATGATTGAAATTTCATCCCAGATCCACATGGTTTTGACAAGGACCCTGAATGGCCTCATCATTATATCTCCACTGGCTCTGATAACCATCACAACCGCATGCTCTGCTATTTCCGTCCAAAGAACCAGGGCCCAGATCTTGCAGGGGAGGCCCAAAGTTGGCAAAGCATTTGGAAAGTGACTGTCTGTGTATCCACTTGAGGGAGTCTTTGTGTACTTGTGGGTGTTTAGCCCTTATGGCTAATATTCAAATTTGGCCCGTTTGCAGACTGACAGGACTTTCCCAAGTGCAGAGAAAAACATCCTTGATTCATGGCCTAAAAAAATATAGAGACACTGTTACCACAAAAATATTTTGAAGTGAAGATGTGACATTTTCTTCAGTGGATATTTACTGTGCATCATCATATGCCAGCCACTGGGCTAGGTGTTTTGGATTTGATTGCGACCTGGCACTTTCATCCAGTGAGTTTTATTAATGTCCTTTTTAAACTCCTCTTCTTGAACTAAAAAGCACTCTCTGAGGGGGAAAAAAACACTTTAGTAAGTCCTGAATCAAGAACTTCTGTACCCTGGAAAGTCTCTTCTGCAAAGAGGTGGGTTTCTTTATGTGGGCCTGAACACGTTATTTCCCTGTGTGTGTGAAATGGTAACGTGTGGAAAGGTATGTGGTATGTACATAAACCTTTCATGGGCCTGTCCGTGATTTTCAAATTGGACTGTGAGGGCACTTTTACCCCTGAAACTTTCCTTCCTGGAGCGCTCTCAAGTTCTCAGATGCTGGATGACTAGCTAGCTGGTTGATAGCTTTTGGTGTTTACAGTGCACCAGGCACTGGGCTTTGCTACCTCACATGCATCATCTCATTTCATCCTCGCAGTGGTGAGGTAGATGGTGTTATCATCTGCATTTTACAACTGTGAAAACTGACCACCTACTATTGGTTAGTAGAGTCAGGATTGAAACCCATGACTATCTGACCCAAGCACTTTTCAAATTACATCATCTCCTAATGCCAACCTCCAAAGCAGAGCTGAGGGAAAGCAAGCTCCCTTATCATCAATAACAGCAACATCATCACTGTCATCGTGCTTGTTGTCATAATGTCATCATATCAGCTGTCATTTGAGAAGCGCTTTCTTTGTGCTAAGCACTGTACTAAAATGCTTTTAATAATAATAAATAGCATTAATAGCCATTAGTAACTACTGAGTTCTCATTATGCGTCAGGTATGGTCCTAAACCTCTTCCAAGGATTACATTAATCATTCCTCACCATATTGCTATGAGATAGATACTATTCTTAGCCATTCTTTAGAGAAGAGAAAACTGAGGTTTAGAATGGCTAATTTACCCCATGACCTCACAGCTAGTGAGTAGTAGAGCTGGGATATGGCCTCTGTCTGACACCAGAACCTTCTGTGTTATACTACCTCTCGCATTAGGGGCTCTGCCTACAAAGAGGTTTCTGTCTCTCCCTTTTTACACTTTTGGGAGCACTGTCTGCCACTGGCTTCTAATAATCGGAGAGCTCTCTCAGACCCATCTGCTAACTGGGATAGGGGCTGGAGTGGCCGGCCACCATGGGCATGAGCAGATGCCCTCCTGATGAACTGACAACCCAGACCCTTTCCATCTGGCAGCCAATGCAATGAGAATAAGAAATCTGCCCAGAGACGGCCTCCTGGCCAAGCAATCTGTACAGCAAAACAAATACAGTAGGCCGGGCGCGGTGGCTCAAGCCTGTAATCCCAGCACTTTGGGAGGCCGAGACGGGCGGATCACGAGGTCAGGAGATCGAGACCATCCTGGCTAATACGGTGAAACTCCCGTCTCTACTAAAAAATACAAAAAAAATAGCCGGGCGAGGTGGCGGGCACCTGTAGTCCCAGCTACTTGGGAGGCTGAGGCAGGAGAATGGCGTAAACCCGGGGGGCGGAGCTTGCAGTGAGCTGAGATCCGGCCACTGAACTCCAGCCTGGGCGACAGAGCAAGACTCCGTCTCAAAAAA